>NC_029772.3:100544501-100547613 GCF_000817695.3 Arachis duranensis | reverse complement strand
TTATCCTTTTTGTAGTGACTTTTTTATTTAAATGATTTTATGAAATTATTATTAGTTATATAATAAAAAAGTAAATTTTTTGAATTTTATTAAATAAATATTTTAAAATTTAAATTTTTTAGATTTTTTTAAATTTATAAGTTTTATTATTATTTATTTATGTGATAGAACTCAATAATTAAAAAGCCGAATTTGTAGGATCACTCTTTGAATCTTAATAATATCTTAATGTAGTGTTTTCCAATATTATTATTATTTAGTTATTGTCATTCCCTATGAAGCATAGACACTTTCCTTATTTGCCGTGTTTGTATGTCGGACACATTTCGTGTCTCCGTATTTTATAAAAATTCTAAATTTGTGTGACTGCGTGTCTTGTGTCAATGTGCTTTATAGGCCATTTCTCTATATCTTTTTAATTATCAGACTTTTTTTTTTAAAAAAAGTTAATTTGTTAATCAGAATTTTGAACTAAAACAACTATAGAAGGATGACAATGGATAACTAATTATAGATTGGACTAAATTTTGGGAGGAATCAACTAAATTTTGCATGTCATGTATCACTAACTTTATACGTCGATCAATTATCTTATGAGTTGTGACACATGACATTAGCATACTACGTTATCGTGATACTTAATATGACATATTATTACCTAACTAACAAAATAACTAATTTGACTTATATTTTATCTTTTAAAAATTAATATGATTAATTTAATTTTTTAAAGTTTAATTTAAAAAATAAATAATCTTTTAAAAATAAATTTGACTATTAAACCCACGTAGATAAACTTGCTGTTCTCACTTGGAGATTTTTTCACAAAGTCTAAAAGTATAATGGTAAAGACATTATTTCACGAGTTATAACGTATTTTCACTATTATTTCAACATTTTTTTTTCTTTGAATGATTTTCAACTTGGAATACTTGGACTAAAAAGTAAAAATACAAGAATAAGCATGCTATATTATGTAGCATCTTTACTTTCTTCAAAGATTTCCAACTGAGAATACTTGGACTCAATACAAGGATAAGCATACTATTCTACGTGAATATGCGACATATTTATTTTCTTCAGAATACTTGGACACAAAATACAAGGGTAATCCTGCTGTATAAGCAGTTTTCACTTTTCAATAAAGTGAAATTTCGATTAGGGGAGTCAACATGAACTAAATATAGTGGGTCGATCTATTTATTCATTTAAACGGAGCGAATTTTATTTCTAAAGTTAAGTTTGTTTATATTTCAAGTTAAACAGATTAGTTTGTAGGATAAACAAGATGCTATTAACATATGATACTTGTAATTTTACCAAAAATAATAAATAAAAAAATAGAACCTCAATGCATTAGTACACAATACATATGTAAAACTTATCACAGATGCATCATATTTACCCAAAAATAAAAAAAGTATAATCTTGTTTTAAAAACTTTTATTAGGGAAAGGTATACAAGAAGTGGGCGTGCCGGAGTGGTTATCGGGCATGACTAGAAATCATGTGGGCTCTGCCCGCGCAGGTTCGAATCCTGCCGCTCACGTAATTTTTTAATTCTTTTTCTATTTGGCAGACTTTGAAGCAAATCCAATACCAACACATGTCAATGCAATCAGAACGATAATGGATCCCATTCTCATCCATGTGTGGTATTGGTTGTACTCCATCACCTTCTCTTTTTCAAGCCTTAATTTCCACGCACAAATAATATGAACAAAGAACTTAAGGGTTCCTTCACCCTGATCCATACAAGCTTAGATTTTGCACCTTTTCGATCCATTTTTTAAGCTATGATATGTAATCCATGACTTCATAAATTATATGTACAGCACGCAAGCGTAACTATATATTTGTAACCGATGGACCAATTTTGAACATCTTTATTTTCATCATATAATTGCATTGTTAAATATGTGTATATAGTTATATACCTCTAAAGGAATAAGGTGGTGAGGGTATAATAATCAACAGTTATGTTACGAGGGTACATATAAAGATCGGTCACTAAATTAATTACATGTATAAAATATAAAAAAAATTTCAAGTGTTTTTGATATATTGGTATTCTAGTCATTTTTAACCGTATATCTCAACTATAAAAAATATATAATATATATTAATTAAAATCAACTGTTAAAGTTATTGTAATATTAATGTTTTAGATATATTTACAATTTTTTCTAAAATATATATAACAAAATTTAAAATATATTTTTTATTCTTAATGTTTGTAATTTTTTTTAAAATATCTTTAACATTTAATTTCATTCAATTTTTTTAAATTTTTTTATTTTTGTCAAAAATTAAAACTATTCTTAAAAGTTTTTAATTTTATCCATAATATTTTACATGAAATTGATGTCTAAAAATAATTTTGACACAAATTGAAAATATTAGAAATAAAATTAAATGGAACTAAACGCTAGAAAATTTTTTGAAGAAAATTAAAAAAAAGTATACTTTAAATATATATTAAAATCAAGTTAAATAACATATATATTTATACATAAATATATAAGAACTAATTTGATGACTATTTTTTAGTATGTACATAAAAAATAATTAGCTATCAATCAATTACTACATATAATAAAAAATATGTGATCAAATAAACTCTTTTAAAATGAGAAAGTTAGTAGAGTAATAAATGAGGATTTAACCATTATTACTCACATATAATGAGAGTTATAAATTTTAGAGTAATTACCCAAATCAGTCCCAGAGAATTTTAGAATCGGACATTTTAGTCCCAAAAAAAATTAATACACATATTAATCCCCAAGGTTTTACTCCGGCAGACAAATCAGTCCATAGTTCATTTTTCGGCAGTGTAATTATCCAGATCAGTTCCCAAAGATTTTAAAAACGGACATTTTTGTCCCCAAGAAAAACTAATGTACAAATCAATCCCCAACGTTTCTCTTTGTTAGACATAATAGTCTCCCGTCCAAAAATAAAATAAAATAAAATAATTATTATTATTAATTGCACAATAATATTGTACTATATTTTTTGTATCTTTTGGACAAAAATAATGATAAATTTATTCATTAAATTCTTATATATATATATATATATTCACTCAATAATAATAATAATAATCATA
>NC_029772.3:100522258-100544347 GCF_000817695.3 Arachis duranensis | reverse complement strand
AATATATATTATTGTGCAATTAATAATAATAATTATTTTATTTTATTTTATTTTTGGATGGGACTATTATGTCTAACAGAGAGAAATATTGGAGATTGATTTGTACATTAGTTTTTCTTGGGGACTAAAATGTCCGTTTTTAAAATTTTTGGGGGACTGATTTGGGTAATTACACTTCGAAAAATGAATTGGGAACTGATTTGTTTGCCGGAATAAAACCTTGAGAATTAATCTGTGTATTAATTTTCTTTGGGGACTAAAATGTCCGATTCTAAAATCCTCGATTTAGGTAATTACTCTAAATTTTATGGTAATTAACCTTTCACTTTATTACTTTACCAATCTTCCCATCTTATAGAATCTAAATTTAAAAAAAAAATGTATGTAACGTCTCATAAATTTTTTTTATTATATTATTATAAATAAATTTGATTATTTTATTATAGCATATTTGATTATTTTGACGACTGATTAAATAATTTAAAATAAAATTCTATAAATCAAAATATATAAATATGTATAAAGACATAATACTTTATTTAAAAAAGAATGGAAAAATGTATACATAAAAGATCGTACGATAGATAAAATTACGTTATTTTTATCTATGCTCCGATGGTCACATTTATCACTCCGTCAATAAAAGTGTATCTCCTTTAGTAGAAGGGAGAAATGTACATGTGTCATGTTTTTTTCCATTCTAACAGTGTGCAATAAGTAATGTGACTATAGTAATTAGGTGGATATTTGATTAAGATTTTTAAATTAAAATTGAGACTAAAATTTCTTTTACCTTATCTTTCCTTCCTCATTTTATAACCAGAAATGGGAAAAAAATTGTGGAATTCTAACAAAGAAGAAATGATTACAACTCAACGAAAGAAGATCCCATATTCTTTAGTTGCACTAGTATTTCTGATTGCTCTTCTTCGTTACTTAGAAGCAAGAAGAAGAAACAATTTGACTACAACAATAGCAAGTACGTATTTGCATAAACTTGATGCAGTGATGCTAGAGTCTAGAATGAAATGAAATCTTAGAAAATTGTTTTTTCAATATCTACCGTGAGACATATGCTGTGGCAGTGCGTTGCTGTTGTAATTTATTTTTGTTCCATGATTTGTCTTTCTTCTCTGTTCTTTCTTCAAATTGCACAAAAAATTGAACATTGATGTGAATATTTTGTATGTGCTAGTGAAATTGAAGATGGTGAAAGAAATTTAGGAGTTCTAGAAAAGAGTAAATAAAACCCATAAAAAGATTCATGTTTCTAAAAGACAGAACTTGTTGTTGGTGCGCCAAAGAAGGATGAAAATATATGTGAAGAAATTGCTATTCACAATTTTCAGATTGATGAAGAATTAAAGTACATTAGAAAAATAATACGAAACATTTGCTTATGATTGAGATTTTGTGCTTTGTTGTCGCTTATGGTAATTATCCAAAAGTGAAGTTCGAATTATAATACTTTTGTAAAATTATTCTTCTTTGTTAGAATTTTAAATATCTATTTCTTTTTTGTTTCCCACGGTATCTCCTATCCCGATAGGTTAAGGACTAATCTGTCGCGATACTGAGTTTTTATTTAAGGGTTTGTTGCTGGCCAATGGATTGCTACATGCATAAGGCGGGATTTAAACCCCTACACTTGTTTAAGCGAACTAGTGAACTAACCACTAGACCAACCAACTTAGTTATTAAATAATCACATCACTTAGATACTTATTGCATAGTGTTACATGAAAAAAAAAGCATAATATTTATGCAACTTTACTAACAACAATACACTTTTATTGACAGAATAATGAATGTAATTAATAATGAGTATAATTTATGTATACACTTGATTTATTAAATAATGTGTGTATAATTTTGTTCACTGTGTGATCTTTTATATCTACATTTATCCATTCTTCTTTGATTTAACTTTTGATTTTTACATAAAGCATTTATTTTATATCAATTAATAACTATCCCACTCCCACCTCGACCTCCCACAATGGATTTTATTCCGATTTATTCGTGAATAGAGTACCCATGATGCCATAGTATCCTATATTATTTGAGGCTTATGGGTGGTTTCATAATAGTATTTGTTGAACCATCATTATCATGGACCATAAATTCTAAGTGTGGTCCCATCTTGGAAATCCAATTAGCCAGTCAAATTGTTCAACACTCGTTTTTGGTTGTCAATGTTGTCCTTTTTATTTCATTTTAATAAAATCAAAGTCTTACAAGTGTTGTAGGTGCGGGATAAACGTGAAGATTGCACTTTGAGATTCACTAAATAAAAATTGTATATATTTTCCATAGCAATTAACACTTGCTGGAATTTCAAAATCATTTGATGAACACTCCTTAATGGTGGGAATAAAATAATGCTATGAATGACAAAACATAGTGCACACTGCACACCCGTTAAATAATAATAGAGAGAGAAAAACAAATTCCACACTCTATTATTCTTGCCTTTAACATAATTACTCGCGACAAAACTAATTCATTGTCATTAGATTAATCAAACCAACAAACATTACTCTTTTCATCTCAATCGCATATAAGAGTTGGTAATTTTGATGAGTATTGATTGCTTGAATTTAATATTTGTTTTTGTATTGATAATGTAATATGAGTCATGCTAAGTGGTAAAGTGGTCAATAATCTTTTATCAGCGTATGGTTAATTTAACACTGACATATTTTTTAAAAAAAAAAAAGTGAAAAGATAGTTAAGAAAAAAAATATACTACAAATTATGACATTAACCAAAATAAATTTATTAGCTAAAAAATATTAATCAAGTAAATTTTCTCAAATAGTAGAAACAAAAGATGACACTAACATTACGCATTTTTTTTATTATATTTATTAACAAACTTTCAATAATAAAAATAAAAATACTAAAAAAGTTAATACTATTATTTAGAATTTGTTTGAATGGCTTCTAAGAAAAGATATTACTCTAAGTAATTTTTTTAAAAGATATTTTAAAAAATAAAAGTAATTTGATATTTAAATATCTTAAATTACCATTTATATTTTTATATGAGATATCTAAATATTAAATTATTTTTATTTTCTTAAAAAAATTAAAATATTTAGTTAAAATATTTTTTTAGAAATTCACCCAAAAATACCCTTAACATTCGTCCCACAGTAACTAAATTATTTGAGATACAATGAATTCATACTAATGGTAAGACCAAAAAATGAGTTGCATATGTGTTTTTCTATTTTATTTTTTTATTATCTTTTATAACCACTCCCAGATATGCACATGTTTTGGCAGTTCTGCACAATCGCCAGTGTTTTCGAAACTTGGGGAGGCTTATCATATCATATCACGCTGGAAAACAACTTATTTGCATGCCACTAACGAGAAACAATTAAATCACACTTATTGGACCCCTTTTTAAATAAATAAATCACAGCTCGATCGGGATGTGAAAACTCGAGGAATTAATAGTGCACCACGCACTATACACTATATATTGAACACTGATATTATTGTTTATATTACTACCTAGTAGCCACTTTACACTTGTATAGCAAGCAAAAGAGACATGCATTTAATTTAACACTAAAAGAAAAAAAGGAAGCAAGAAGCACATCCTTAATTTTGTCAGCTTTTATGTATGTTTATTTGTTCCCATGCCACTTGCTATGTGATTTTGTTTTCGGATAATGCTGCTGTGCATGTATATTTGATTATTTGCAATTAATTTCAGGAGAGTGCTAAGAGAACAATAATTATCTTGAACAATATGAACAATCATCAATCAAATACAAGTACATTACACCTTAATTTAATGCTATTCGTTAAATTTATTCTTTTAACCCTATTAATTCACATTATTCACACATTGTTCAAGAATGTTATTAGTTATCTGTACTTTTCCTTAATTTCAAAGTGATGAGTTGGAGAAGATACCATATGTCAACGAGACCAACATTGCCAAGATTTTCATACACCCCATTTAAATTGTTCCATTTGGTGCGTTTTTGCAATAAAAAAAAAGAAGATAATGACAAATCAACAGAACGGATTAATTACTAGATAAACTCATGCATGTTGTATATTTGAAAGGATATGCTCATCTCTAGTAATATATAGTTTAGGGGCTAAAATAATGCCAATATGTTTGTTTCATAAGAGGAAGATAAAATATTAATTATCCACTAATGGAAGGTGTGATTGACATATCTCACATCAGAATCATATCAATTGCAACACTTGACGATGAATACGATTATTTAGTGAAATGGAAAGGACCAAGTTGTAAAATTGATAAAATTTGGGTTGTTGCTATATACTAGGAATAGTTTAGTGATCGATGTTTGTAACTTTAGGCCATAACATAAATTATTGATCCATAAAGAATATGTGAGATTATTAATTATGTATCTGATTGGGCACTATATACTGTTAGTAATGATCAAGTTGAAACAGTGGATTGCGATTTTTCCATGTTGCATGTTACTCTAATGGTTGGACGGCAGAATCATACTAATCTCAGTGCTGTCTGTTACTGTTTGTCACGTGTGACATTGTCTCGCACGTGCACTACACTGCACATGGATCTGGTTGGTGGGTAAATGAATAATATTCATTCCCCCTGTCAGTTTTCATCAAATTAAATAACTAAATTTAGTTTGCAGCAGGTAAAAAGTGGTTACTTTTTTTTAGATATTGAAAAAGATTTGGTGTAATGCTTTAATACTAGAAGTTAAAGTGTGTGTTTGGATTTCAGTTTGCAAACGAGAGTTTGCATAAAAATGATTTTGCAAACTTGTTTTTGATGAAAAGTAAGTTTGTGTTAATGTGATTTATGTTTGGCAATTTTTATATCAAAATTGATTGTAGTAAAATAAATGTTGTTTGGGTTATACTATTTAAAATCACTTTTAGATGAAAAATTACTAAAAGAGACATCAATTAAAATAATTTTTTATATTATTCTATTATTTTTATTTTAAATATTTGAATATATCTTATTAATTTATTTTATAATAAAGTTAATATTTACTTATTAATTCATTGTTATTCATTATTCTATTAGAATAAAAAATAAAAAATTTCAGCCAAAACAAAAATAAAGTATAATAAAATATAAAACGAGAATTCATGTATAAAATTCATAAGAACAATATATATAAAACCAACAATATATATCATATGAATAAAAAAAATATAATAAAAGAGAAAAAATAAAATTCATATGAACAATATATATCAACAATATATATCAACAATATAAATACAGGGTATAAAAAAAAATAAAATTTATATGAACAAGAAATAAAAAAAATATCATAAAAAAATTAATAACATACCTGAGAGATGAGAGATTACAATACTGAAAAATAATATAAAAAAGGTCAATGATAAAAATAAGTAAAAAATAAAAAAGGACAAAGTCAAATAAAAATAAAAAAGACACCTTACATATTAAACATAAAGATCAGTAAAGGATAAAAAAAATTCATATGAACTAAAAAATAATAAGAAATAAAAATTTAAAAAAGAGTACTATACATTTTATAATGTTAAACAAGAAGAAAAGATTTTATAATTTATTTTAGTTCTATGAGTACTATTTAATTTAATATATTTTGGACTATAAATTTTTATTATTTATGACTCTTTTATTACTTATAATTACTATATAATAAAAACAAATAAAGTACAATAAAAATAAAAGACAAAAATAAAAAAAATTATACAAACATAGTATATAATAATTACAACTAACAATATATATCATATGAACAAAAAAATTATAATAAAAAGTAAATAAAATTTATATGAATATAATCAAATAAAAAAATAAAAAATTTTATACATAACATAAATATAGTACAATAAAGGATAGAAAAAATAATTTATATAAATAAAAAATAATAAAAATTAATAAAAATAAAATTTATATTAATAATAGTTGTCATATAAATAAAAAATACAATAAAAATATAACAATAGAAAATTAAAAAAATAACATCAGAACATTAAAAAAATAATATGAAAAATATTTATCATATAAATAAAAAATATAATAAAAAACATAAAAATTAAAATATGAAAGAAAGAACTAAAAAATATTAAAAAGAAAATTAAAATCTTTACCTTGGCAGTGATAGAAACAAATCTGAAAAAGAGTTTGATAAAAAAAATTTCTGTAACAAAGAACATAAAGAATATAGAGAGAACTACTACTGTGTGAAATTATGTGGTTATAGACATCCTTTTTATAGAAGAAAGGAAGGGTACAATTGGTAGATATGAAATAGATTTGTTACTTAACTCTTGCAATGGTCATTAATTTTCCTAACGTGAACGCAGAAGCTTGAATTTTTAGCTTCTCATGAACGTACGTTCACAGGTGAAAGCAATTCTGGGTTAGGGGTTCCAAAAAATTGCCAAACATAATAATGTAGCGTTCAAGACGTTCAAACGAGCTTTTTTGTTCCTCAACGTGAATCCCAAACACACCCAAAGGTGTTTTGTAAAATTTGGTTGATAATGAATTCTGTTTTTAAATATTTATAAAGACAATATATAAATAGATGGCAGATTTGGTTTTTAAATATTTATAAAGCAATACACAAAATGCGTATTGTATTATTTAAATATTAAAGTTATAATACATAGATTGTATATTGTCAATACATAAATTGCATATTGTGAGGACACAGACTGTGTATTGTGAATACACATGTTACGTATTGTCATTTCTTGAATAAAAGATTATAACTAGAGTATTATAAAAGAAGGAACGGTATTAGGTTGATTGAGTGTGAGAGTGCTTTATTTTCTTGAGAATGTAAGAGTATAAAAATGAATAGAGGTATTAGTTTGAAAATATATTATAATGGTCAATTTTTTTGCCAAACATCTGAGAGTGTGAGTTTTGTATGTGAAAATCTATGTGATACTGTTATTTCTTTTCTTTTGCAATAACATATGAGGAATTTAAGAGTATACTTTATTAATGTGTTGATAATTAAGTATTAAAGAGAGTTATAAATATTCTTTATAGACAGGCTGTTTTAGTGATTGGTAGTTTCGTTCAATTTTAAATAATGCATGTGATTGACAAAGCAAGTATGCAAGAGATGTTTTCAATCTACCAACAAACACGGACACAAGTGTCCGTTATTGAGTTGTATGTTGAGTTTGAAGAATTAGTTGATGTTGATTTACTGAAGGCTAACATTGACTGGACAGTTTATAACACTAAAAGTGAAAAGAATTTTAAGAGCACTTACTATATTGTTGGTCTAACTGAAGAAGTGGGTGAAGATGATATAATAGTTGAGTCTAGCGTTGCAGATGTGGCAAATACACTGGCGAGCCAACATCCATCTGGAGAGTCTTCTTTCATGCACACTTTGGATCTAGACGCTATGAATGCACCAGAATTTTCTGAGTATGACAATTCAGGTAAGTAGTTTTATTATTATTATTATTATTATTATTATTATTATTATTATTATTATTATTATTATTATTGAATCATAAAGCAATAGTTAAAATTATTTCTTGCTGTTATTGCTGTAGATCCTGTTATTGTTACGTACAATGAATTTGTTGTTGGCATGGAATTCAATTCTAAAGAGACTATTATTGCAGCAATTAAAAATTATACCATTTGCAAAGGAGTGGATTATTGGGTGTGTGAATTTGAGCCAACTACTTTTTATGCTAAGTGTGTACAATACGAAACAAGTTATGATTGGCCTATTGGCTAGTCCTATTAAGAGAAAATTTTGTTGGGTTATAAAGCGATACAATGGTAGTCACACATGCACCAGAACTATAATTTCTCAAGATCATGCCAAGTTAAATTCAGACATGATTGCAGAGGTGATAAAGCCATTAGTTGAAACTGATCAATCTTTGAAAGTAAAATTTGTGATTGTTGAATTGCAGTCAAAATTCAATTATACGACAAGTTACTGCAAAGCATGACTCACTAAACAAAAGGCAATTGCGAACCTTTGTGGTGATTGGAAAGCTTCTTATGAAGCTTTGTCGTCGTGATTTGAAGCAATGGTACAAAAAGATCTATCAGTAGCAGTCAAGATCAAAACTGCACCAGCATACCAAGGAGATGAGGTAGTCCAGGATGCTAGGATACTGACGTGGATATTTTGAAACTTTTATCCTTGCATCAGAACATTTAGGAGCTGCAAACCAATCCTACAAGTAGATGGTACACATCTGTACGAAAAATATAAAGCAGCTCTATTAGTTGCAGTTTTTTAGGATGGCAATGACAATATTGTACCTCTTGCATTTGCCGTTGTTGAGGGTGAGACTTCTGATGTATAACACTTCTTTCTTACTCATTTGCGCATACATGTAGTGACTCGAAATGGTATTGGCCTTATCTTTGATCGATACGACTCTATTACCTCAGTAATAACTCGTAGTAATGGATCATGGGAGCCTCCAAGAGCTATCCGAATGTTTTGTGTTAGACACATAGCATCCAACTTCTTGACGAATTTCAAGGCACCATATTTGTAGAAGCTGATAGTCAATATGGGTACATAAATTACTGTGAAATAATGGCGTATTTATTTTTACAAGGCACATAGCATCCATTTTATTGTATTTGTTTTCTTGGTTATTTATAGGCTATTGTAGGACTGTGCGTGAATTTAATGTGCAATATGTAAGATTGCATGAGCGTGGTGAGACTTATACGCGATGGCTCGATCAAATCCCACTACAGTAATTTATTTTGGCATTTGATAATGGATATCATTGGAGTCATACGACCACAAACCTAGTAGAGTGCGTCAATGGAGTTTTAAAGGGAGCACGAAATCTTCCTATCACGTGTATGGTTACTGTGGTTGTGGCTATGAAACATAACCAGTTAAATGCAGGTGAGCCCCATATACATCATTATACCATTGTATATGCTCTTCATATGTTTGATAGTGCACTACAGGATCACCAACCAGAATGGAGGTCAAACAGTTTGTCCATCTCATAATGTATGCATAATACTCATCTCTCTAATCTTTGTTATTTGGTCCAGTTTATCGATGTATTGATGTATTCACAGTTGATTTTGTGCCTCTGAAACTTGTACTTATTTCAGATTATCGACCTTCTTTTTATACTGCTGTCATGTAGGACATTTTATTAATTATTGAAGTTTGACCTCACGGTGGGACTATATTAAAGTTAAATGAAATTTTTTTGGATTCAAATAGAATACTTTAAATTTAAGGACCAAAACAGAATTTCACCCAAATGTAAAGGATTAATTTAATATTTTTCTCTAATTAAAAAGGACATCGTTCAAGAACCAACATTAACATAGTTGGGGCTTGCACCTAAAACGACATTGTAAAATTAGAAAAAATCACAACTTTGATTTGAAATCAAAGAAGAAGAAAAAAGGAAATGTATAATTTTAAATTATAGATTTAATTAATTTGTGCCTTAAAAACATATTTTAAAAATATAATAGTAAAATTTTTTAATATTTTTATGTATTCAATACATAAAAAATATAAAAAAAAATTTTACAATAATTTTTATAAATATTTTATTTTGTGGTATATTTAACCTATGTTTTTAGAGCAAAAATTAACAAAATCTTTAAATTATTTTAAATTTGTATTACGGTTATTGGCAAGTATCAACTAGTTATAGTTTTTTTTTAATAGTATAGCATTTGAATTCGATTTTAATACGAAGTCTATATTAAAAAGAGTTAAAAAATTTAAATAACAAATAAATTCACTTGATGAGATTGTTTATAATCACCCAATTTTTAAAAATATAAAAAATCACACTAGTTCTTATAAGTATTATATTAAATTGCTTTAATTTTTTTTTAGTTTATGGGTATATATTTATAAATAAATTTAATATTTAATGAAACATAAATTAGATTGTAAAAACAATTATACTGTAAATTTTTTGTAATTTTTAATTTAAACAATAATATATTATTGCATGATACAAGTGGCACTGACAAAATTTTAAATTTACTTTTAACTTATAACACTTTATTTTTATCCATAACATTTATAAACTCATATTTGTGTTATTCATAAGTTCATACATATTACATCTAAAGTTAAAGTTACATAATATAACGATCCATATTTTTTAAAATATAAATATAAATAAATTATAATTTTGTTTTATTAATTGAAACTTTTTATTTTTAAAAATTAATTTACTAAAATAATTAAATTAATTTATAATTATTAAAATTTAAATTAATTATAATTTATTCTATTAATTTAAGTTATTTATTAAAAATTATTTTAATACTAAACCACCACACATCTTCATTTAACACTATCAACCCCTAATCAATCTTCCTTTTCTCTCCATTCATTACCAAGTTGAGCTTAAAAAGAAAATAAAAGAAAGGAAGAGAACCCGAGATAGAAGAACGTGATTTCATGGCAATTCCGCGCTTCTGAGTTCGATTTTTTATAATCCATAACTCTAATAAAAAATTTAATCCGATAAAAGTGTTCGTATCTTTTTTCTGTACACATTGACGTCACTTTTGTTCGGTAGAAGTTGACGATAATATAGTTCCCCTTTTCTTTGAGTTCGACCAATTGGAGTTTTACGAAGCACAGACAATTTCTGACATCTTCTTTTTCGTCATCTCGGTCAGAAAATTTTTTTCGAGACTTCTGTTGTTTTAATTTTGTACGGAAGTAGGGTTTAGTAATTTTATAAAAATTAAATATGAATTTGACAAGTAAATATTGGTTTGATTAATTATTGTTTGGGTTTGATTAAGTTTATGTTAAAATTTTGTTGAATTATTGTTGTTACTTGTGAATTGTGGTTTGGCCAAGAAGAACGGTCCAACTGAGATTATTTTGATGATCGAGAGATTAAATGAAAAGCGGTGAAGAATCGATAATAATAAAACTTAAAAATTGACCTAAAATTCAAGCTGAAAACTTGAAGAATTTTGGAAGTGGGCAGTCTTTGGTAAAGTTATAATAAGGAAAAATAAGATTTATATTTGAGATTAAAATAGTAATTTAATAAAAATTGAAGTTAGTTTTGTAATTATATATGTTTTGGGATATTTTGGGTAATAATTATGAAGTTCAAGAATAAAATGGGTATTTTATAAAAGATGTAAGGTTATTTTAGTAATTATATTATATGTAAGAGTATTTTAATAAATTAAAAATATATTAGAATAAAAATATAAAATGTTTTAGAAAGTTTAAATAATGATTTATAAAAGTTTAATAATAAAGTTTAAGTTATAAGTTTTGAGTAATAAAGAAAATTATTATTATTGTTATTAATTTATTAAAGTTATTATTAATGTATTTTTGAAATATATTATACGTTAGTAATTTGTACTATAACAGAATAGAAGAGTTAAAGAGTAACTTATTTAAAAGCTGCAGAAAGACGAACTTAAGTTGAGAATATTATGATTTACTCTTCATAAAACATCTAGGAAGAGATGAGGGAAGATTGTGAAGATAATTTCTGGTATTAAAAGAAGGAAAAGAAAAGAAGAAGAAAATAAAAGATTAAAAGAATCTAAAGAATCTCTGCCATAGGAGAGCAGAGAGCAAGGATAAAAGAAATGAAAGAAGAACGAAATGAAAAGGAGATAAGCAGAGATATTGTTTGGCACTGAAAACAAGTTGAAATGATTGCTTACCTGCTGAAAACGAGCAGAGATATGGTGGTGAGTCCACTGAGATTTACTTTCCAGAGATACATCAGCCAATCCAGGAGATGGTCGCACCTGTAAGACGAAGATTGCTTATATAGGTTATCAATACATTCATTGGCTAAAGAGAGCCTCACCTGCCGCGGCGGAGCTCGAAACAAAATTTTGGGGGGAGGGGGGTCGTAAAAGTAGAAGAACTATTTACAGGTGTTGATATTGTAGAAGTTATATGTTCTCCTTTTTTAATATTAGCCTTCTTCTTAAAAAATGCATCAATTCTTTGATTTTTCATCATTATTTTGTATAAAAATTTAAATATATATCCTATAAAATATGTAAAAAAAGGTTAGAAGGATAAATATTAAAATTTATAATATTTATTAAATTTTTTTATCAATTTATATGTTACTTGTTAAATAGAGAAGTAAAACAAAACAAAGCGTATTTTTATAATAAGAAGCAAAATAACAACATGTTTTGCACAATGAAAAGCAAAGCACCAAACAATGTATTTTTATAGTATTTTTATAATAATGATTTTTATTTTTTATTTTGTTAGATAATCTTTTTTTATTTTTATCTTTTTTGTTAGATAACTTTTTTATTTGATTTGATTATTAGATGATCTTTTTTATTTTTATCTTTTTTTGTTAAATCAAATCAAATCTAAAAAAATATCTAACAAATCAAAGTTGAATTGACGATGTTAGTGTTGCTCCAAAAAAGAGAAAAATCGAAATTAAAGTATTCTAGCGTGTAACAAAATCAAAATTGAAATAGGGACGGGGTAATAAGTTATACACACGTGGGTAATGATTTTTTTTATTTTTATTTTAATATTTTGATATGTTGTGAAGTCAACAAAGTCCCACTTGCCAAAAATTATTAGGTAACAAAAGCATGAGATAGGAATTAAACCTGGATACTTTAAATTATAATAAAGCATCTAAGCCAATTGAACTATTTTTTATTTTTTGATAAACTACTACTAATTTTTTTTATAAAAAGTTTGGGGAGCTATAGCCCCCTTGTCTGACTTAAGCTCCGCCACTGCTCACCTGTAAGACCGAGATTGCTTACAGAGGTTATGTTTGCATACATCGGCTCAAGAGAGTCGCACCTGTAAGAGAGAGGTTGCTTACAGAGGTTATGCCACTGGAAACCAAACTCAAACAAAGGTTGCTGAGTTATGTCGAGAGCGGGTCGAAATCGACAGATGAGCTCATTACCTGCACTAGGGATAGACATGCATCGTGCTTGTTTGCGCATATTTGTTCATGAGTGTATTTTCTGTGATTGTGGGTGTGTTGAATGATTGTTTGAATTATGTGTTCTATAATTGTTAAATCAGATTGTACTTTATTGACTGTTGTTGCTAACCAAGTATATATAAAATAAATGTAACTATACACCCTGACCCTACTAAAAACTCCCCAGTACTTACCCCCTATTTCCACCCCCTTTCAGCTACAGGTGCGAAAGTTTAGTGCGGAGCTACAGAAGTATAGAAGATTATGTTTATAAGTTGAGTTGCTAGAGTTTATTTTTTCTCATCGTTTATTCTTTTAGTTTTTAGATGGGTAGGACTTGTAATTGAGATTCTTTGACTAAGTCTATGTATATAAAGCTATGTGGATATATATACTTTTGTGATTAAGCGATTTAAAATAAAGTCTCATTTTATTTTTTTAATTAAAATTTCAGTTCGTATTTACGAAGGCTCAATATTAAATAAAGATAGTATTGAATAAAAAGATTTGAAAGTAAGTAACGTCTGAACTTTTGGTATGATCATGAGGTACTAGAAGTTAGGGTGTTACACATAACATCTATATTTATATTCAACTAACATCCAAAATTACATTAATGTATTTTATTTGTTATATCAGGCATGAGTTTTGATTGTTAGTTCTTTTTTTTTTCCCAGGGGACAAACCAACCTATTGGTGTCAAGGAGCTATAGTCTGAGGAGGGAATGTGCTTCGGCACATTAGAAGATCTTCGTGCATATTATTATCGACATGCGACAAGAACTGGTTTTGTTATTAAAAAAAGAACAACTGGTTGAAAAAAAAACGGTGAAAAAAGTATCTTTTAATCAGACTTTGCATTATAATAAAGATGGTTACTGCACATCTCGTGTAAAGGCACTCAAGAGAAAGAAAATAGTGTCCTCTACAAACTACAGAATTCATTGCTATGTAGCATTAGAAGGATGACTGGGCAGTGGAGGATTTCTCATTTAGAGTTATCCAACACACATACATTTAGAATTGGTTTGGTAAAACTTTTTGAAGAGGAACTAGTGCTTTTTAAAAGCACAAACACCTCGTTTTATGTTCGGAATATTAAAAACTCATGTACTTATACTTGCTGCTTTTAAAAGTTAGAGGTGCTTTTAAAAGTGTCTAACGGAAAACTTTTTAAAATTGGCTTGTGCTTATTAAAATTAAAAAATCTAATATAACCCAATATAATAATAAATATCCAAAATTATCCTTATTAATTATTAGTACCAAAAAAGATAATTATTCTTTATTATATATATTTCTATTATGGTCTTTTTTACTTTTAAAAGCTATTTTATCAAATACAAGCAATTATGGTGCTTGTGCTTATCGAAAGCCATTTTTAGTTTGATTTTATCAAACACAAGTACTGTAACTTTTAAAAAGTTGGTTTTTAAAAGATAGTTTTGATAAGCTATTTTCGAAAAGTAAAAGTTTTACTAAACCAAGCCTTAATCCAATCTATTTGGCATGTTTCCAACAAACCGACAGCTAAGTATGCATGTGATGGACCTAATACAGCTAAACGATGAAGCTAACATTAGACCAAATAAGACATACCAGGCACTAGTCAAAGCCATTACAAAAAAATGCAAAATATCATCAGATTTACTAACAAAATAACGAAAATAATCCGTCGGTAATATACTTAGTGGCGAATTTTCCATCGAAACCAATCCGATGGTATAACACTCGCGGGATTCTTTGTCTAAAAACTATTGAATTACCGATGAAAAAATTCTGCTGGTAATTTTGGTGCTCCACTATTTTCTTTTCTGCCTAATTACTTAGGGGTGAGCACGGGTTGGTTTGGTTCGGGTTCAAGGTGAAATTAGAACCGAACCGATCAAAATGTAATTGGTTCGGTTTGGTTCGAATTTGTATTTTTTTGTGTATGTACCCGAACCAAACCAAACCGATTAAGAACGGATTGGTTCGGTTCGGGTAATTGGGTACCCGATGATTTTGAAATTCATAAAAAAAATCAAATTTTATCTTAAAAATTCAACAAGTACAATAAACATGTAACATAAATATAAATAATCTAAACATGTTAAACACCAAATACATTAAAAACTAAACTCATTGAAATTCAAACATATTAATAGTGAATAATCTCACTAAAAGCCACTAAAAATCATATATATTTTTATTTTTTATTTAATTAATATATGATCGAGTTCACGGGTTGGTTTGGGTTCCGAACCCCCAGAACTGATACCCGACCCAATTACTAACAAAGACAATTGGTTTAGTTCGGGTTGGACCCGATTACCTGTTGGTTTCAGAACCAATTTAATTGGTTTGGTTCGGGTTCGGACAGGTAATTGGGTATCCGCTACTCGTGCTCATCCCTATAATTACCGTCGGCTTTTCTCCCGGTAAATCCGACGGTAAATTCAGTTTTTTTATTTTAAACACAATAGGCGGTCAAATTATTTTTTTATTTTTTATTTAAATTTAGTTTTTATCCAATTAATAGTCAAAATTTAAATAATAAAAATCAAATATAGTAAATTAAATATCAACTGTACAAAAAAAAAGTCAAATAAATAAAATACAATGAAACAGTCTAGAACTAAATTCTAATAACTAAATATCCTAATAGTTGTCGTCATCGTCGTCATTCCCCTAGTCATACTAAAGTAGCAGAATAGGGGGTGATGTTGATGCCCCTCTAACAGTGCCGCCTGCCACTGGCCTGTATCTGATCTTGGTACACCGCCATCTATTGTTTCATCCGCTGAAACTGCTCTAGCTCCTACTTCCACTCTTGTCTAAAAGAATCTGTATATGACACACGTGTGATGATCTTCTGATACCTCTCCTCAGACTGCTGCAGTTGTTGAGCCTGTTAGTGAAGGCTCTAGGTGAGCTCCAACACCTGTCCCCTCAAATCAACGCCGTCCTCGGGATCGATGGGCCGAATGGTGGTAGAGGCAGATGAAGGTCTTAGTGTGAAGGTACGAAGGTTGTCAGCGAAGAACGATCTCAACCCGCAGGAGCAGTTCTTGAATGTTTTAGTTGCGGTCTTGCCCCAAACCGTGTTAGGATTGACTTCTATTGTAGTGGAGTTGTTTTCATTGTCTCCAGTCTGCTGAGATTGTTGGGTTACGGCCTCCAATTTCTGCGTGTAAGACTCATACATAACACATGTTATGATTAGAACTGTAGTTAATTGAATAAATATTTAGATTTTGTACTTTATTTATGATTTGAAAGGAAACTAATTTGATTATCTCTAATTATTAAATTAGATTATTTATTTGAAAATAATTTGTAAGTTGATAATTAAATAGTATTTTTATAAATGTTAGTATTGCAATAAAAATCAAATTTTCAATTATTCTATTACCCCTAATTTTATTAAAATACCTATACTAGCCATAGTTCTTTTTCCCTAATCAAAACCCTAATTTGCTAAACACTTTCCAAAATCCTAATCCTCACATCTCTTCTCCTCACAACCGCACACATGCACACACAAAGAAAAACACACAAAGTGTGGCAAAAGAGTGAGAGAAACAGAGAAGGAAGAGTTGTCGCCACCGTCACGCCTTGCTGCTGCCTATGCCATCGCCACCAGAGCTGTCGCACAGGTGAGGGAGAGATGTACGTGAGAGAGGGAGCACCGTGGAGGAGGAGACGCCAACAAACCTGTCGCTGTTGGAAATTTTTGTTTGATTTATTTGGAACGATTTGAGATATGAAAATAATCTGGTTTTGAAATTGTTTGACATCGAAAATGATTTGATATTTCGAAATCTGAATTGTGCTCTATTGGAAAATGATTTGGTTTTGAACTCGTTGGAAAATGTTGAGAAATCATTTGATTGTGACCCTTGAAGAGTGGCGAAGTCCGAATTTTAGAGAAGATGCTACCAAAATTTTTATAAAAATTCGAGATTTGGTTTGAAGTGTTATTTAGAAAAGTTTGGATTCAATAATTATATTATTTAATTTTGAGTTATTAAGAAAAGAAATAGAGTATGTTTTGGAGCCTTATTTATTAAGAAAAGTATTATGTTTTGAGTTCGATTTATTAAAATAAGAATTATATCAATTTGAATTTGAAATATCAGGAAGATAATTATGTTTTGAGTTTGATTTATTTAAGAGAAGAATTATGTTGAGTCTTTTGGAAAATTTTAATTAAGTGAGAATTGAGTTTTGAAAGAAGAATTAGTTTTAGGTGAAACTGTTTTGAAGGTTTTGAAAAATGTCACAAAAAAGTGGTATTGGTTTTAGAAGAAAAGGATTTGAGGAAGAAGGTATTTAATGGTGTGTTATAAGGAAAGTGAAAATGTTTGAACTTCAGAATGGAATTGAAGTGGAGAATTATGGAAGTTGGCTTGTTAGCCTATAAAGCAATTTGGAATTGAGTTTAATTATGATTTTGAGCATGATTGGTTGTGAATATTATTGAAATGTAATTGGTAAGAACGGTGGTCTTATCCTACTTTTGTGTTTGAGATTAAAATGTAGTTATGATTGATGTTGTGAGGGTGGTGGTTTCGTCCTACTCGTGGAGATTATGAGCTTTGACCTGGCAAGGATCGTGGTGGTGTACTTCTTGTTCAGTGTTGCTATGAAACGTGGGGATCGTGGTTATTTACCGCTCATGGGTTGTGAAATTGTGATTTATACACCTGGCAAGGATCATGGTGGTGTACTGCTTATCCAGTGTAGCAGTTGACGTAGGGATCATGGTTATTTACTGCCTGATTTTTCAATTGAAAATCTTGTGAGGATTGTGGTGGTGTAATGCTCATCAGGTGGGGATTGTGGTTGTTTACCGCCCACCGGTTTTCAAGACAATATCCAAGTTAGCTACCAGATGTGTCGGGTTCTAGCAAAGTAACCGACACATGAGCTCACGGCTAGTAGGACATGCATGCATCATACTACATTCGTTTGTAATTGTTTGAGTGTGCATCTTGTATTTGGCTTGTCTATTTGAATAATTGTACTTATACGCTAATCGAACTAATTGCCTTAACTATCCTCTCTATTTGTGTATTTCTAGTATTGTTTTGTCTGTGCTTGAACAACTGAGAGATCCCTTATGCTGGCGATGGTGATGCTGAGGGTTCTTCCTGATGTGGTACTGGCTGTAATTATTTTTTGATTGTATTTGCCTTGTACCGTTTGAATCCGGTAATTGATTCTGTTTTGAGACTAAGTTTTGATAGTAATTTGATTTGAGTTAGGCCGGAGGCCGTATTTTGACTTGATTTGAGCAGGAGGTCGAGTTGATTTGATTTGGGCCGGAGGCTGTAACAAGATTTGATTACATGTTGGGCCAGATGCTGAAATTGATTATGTTATGAGATATTAATTGAGTTTTGAAATTCTTTAACTAAGGAAGTGAACTTTAAATTTTTGGATAATTAATTATTAATGTTTTTAATAGATTCATGAGACGAGCGATAATCACTGGAGTTGAAATTAATTCTTTTCTTATACGTATCTTCTTATGACAATTCTAAAAACCCCTTACTGAGAACCAACGAGGATGATGTTCTCACTCCCTTACAGATTTCCCTTTTCAGGACGGACGAAGTGTTTAAAGAGGTTTTTTTGAGCATCCAATTGTATTCTATATTATTGTATATACAGTTATAGATTTTTCTTGCCTTTATTATTATATTTGTAAGAGGAATATGAGTTCTAATGATATGTATGTATGTATATTTGTAAGTTACTTGTATAAGAAGTTTTGTATGTATATATATGAGGGATGTGATTTGAATTGGGTTATATATTCATATTTGAAAAGAAAATGTATTTCTGGTTTTTCAAAGAAAACAACGATACAGTTTTGAGTTAAAAGCTCATATCTTATTATTAAATATATAAGAGTCGTCGTAATATTCTCGCTATTAGAGTGGCGCAACCAGAAGCATGACATTCTGATAGTGAAGGTATTACACACGTGATGTTTACTCACAAAATGATCTGCAGATCATTGATCAACAAATCACTCCTTGTTCTCCTTCAAGGTGTGAGTATACTTTAAGGTCTCTGCCATCATCACATCACGATCCAATAATTTAGACTACGCAGGTTGAAATAACATGTTAAATCAAGTAATAATGATATTATATTTCAAAGACAACACAAATTTAATAACAAAATAAAACAAGTTACATACCAGTTTGACCTTTGTCTTCATGAAAGTTGCTAACCCACAAGTATAGTTCGACGACTTGGATGATGCCCTGTTAGCTCTGTTCATGAGATAACGACGCTTGAACTCCTCATTAGTCTCCCAGTGGATGTACATTGCCTTCTTAATGTTTGAGAAGATAGAGCCAATAGTGAGGTGGTCGCGCCGCTCACATACGTCCTCCAACATCTGCTGAAGTCGCCTAACCATCCGATGGTCGAAGATCTTCCTGATAATGGCATCATGAATCTTGTCCCATATAAATTTCTCCTGCACAAAGAACATTTAGCACTAGTTAATCGAAATTAAATACATAATTAAACAAAATGGAAGCTATAAACTATCTAAGGTTTGAATATGTTGAGTTTTTACAGCCCACTTCTGAAATCATCACTCTCTAATTTCAGCAGAGATCTTCTTGTAACTCGGCCATGGGTGATTGTATATCAGCTTGATGACATTAGTACACTTATTGATTGAAGTAATCTATAAACTTCAATTACATTTAGATTTTTTATAAATTTCAACAGAGTTTCATCTATAAATAGAAAGCGCCAAAAAATTAATCCATCAACAATTCACTTAACCAATTCACAAACAAACCAATATGAAATTATATGACTTAAACAACAACATCCATCAACAATTAAGAATTCTCAAATACTTTCAGCAGTTCAAATCTACTAATCTAAATCGAACCTATCTTAACAACCTAAATCCACTAAAACCAAAAAATTGAGTGTAACTAATAAGACTAACTAACTAAAATGAAAAACTTAAGATTATCAACCACATATGTTAAATAATAATATCAAAATAGTTTGCATATAAAAGACTTAAAATAATACTCATGCTGGCAAACCATCAGGTCAAATCGTCATTCGTATAATGAGAGGTGGTAGAGGGGCATCTGGCTAAGATCCATGAGAGAATTCTGGAACTGCGGTGTCTGTCGCTGGAGGAGGCGTCGTCGTCAAAATAGTAGGTTGCTGAGTGGATGGAGTTAGTGGAGGAGTCCAGTCTAGAGAAGCAGTCGGATGACTTCCTGGTGGCGGGGGTGGCGTAGCAGAAGGAGCCACATAGTTGGGGTTAGGGACCATGATGAACGAATGATCCTATGCACCCATTGCCTATGATATCCCAGGGGTAGTCGGAGTAAAGGGCGATGATTGAGAAGTCCCAGGAGTACTAATAGACACCATCCCTCTACCATGACTACGAGGCCGATTTGTGACACATCTCCCTGTCGTCATGTCTGCAAAGAGCATACCAATTAAATTTGAATTTGATTTTAATTAGACTTCTTATCTTTAGTAGTTTAAATCAAATTTGAAGTAATCTATAAAATTCAATTATATTTATATTTTTTAAAAAAATTGGCAGACTTTCATTTATAATTAGAAGGCGCTTAAAGTTCTATTCATCAATAATTCACTTAAACAATTCACAAACAAACCAATATGTCATTATATCACTTATGATAATGCCAAACAAGCTCAAACATTCGAAATAACATAGTATCTACAACATGCAATTTGGAATCCAAAATATTCAGAGGCATATTATCGAACACTTGTGCATAGGCATAAACAACAATAGATAACACAAACAAGCATTCTTTTTTCATCAATTCACACAAATCAGCATATACAACACAAAATCAATAGCAATATCCATCAACAATAAGGAATTCTCAAACACTTTCAACAATTCAAACCTACTACCCTAAATTGAACCTATTTTAACAACCTAAATCTACTAAAATAAAAAAAATTGAATCTAACTAAATTATTAAACTAACTAACTAAAATCAACCTAATAACTAATACTAACTAAAACAGAGTAAAAAAATAGTTTGATAAAAACCTGGAGTTCTAAACAAAGATAGATGAAACAGGAAAGAGGAGAGGGAGTGTTGGGGCACTATGATATCACCGGAGCTAGGGGTGGCAGATGGTGGTCGTCAGCCTATTTGGAGAACTTTGAAAATAGAAAAATAGAGTTGTTCAGGTGCTGTGTTTAGGGTTGAGAGTTGGAGAGCTAGACAGACGGAAAATGAAAAAAAAGGAGAAAGTGACCAGAGAAGGGAGATTTGGGACCTCAACGGCGCTAGGTGGTTGATGACAGAGTCAAAACAGAGAGATGAAGAGAAGGCCGAAGAAAAGAAGAGGAAAAAAAAGGAAATAAGGGTGGTAAAGGTAACATCCCTGATCTTATTCGAACATCACAAGGTAGCAAAGGTAATTCCTTTCCTTCCTAATCACTCATTCACTAACTCGCGTCTATAAGTACTAAAATTCTAATAATGATACATTTCTCTTTTCTCATCGGAACCTTATACCGCTCTCCCCTTCACCGAATCATCGTCCAACCACAATTTTTTCGTAAACCTCTTGATGCTATATAAGAGTTAAAAATTTCATCTTTTTTATCTAACCCAAACACATGTAGTTAATAAAAAAGTACTTTTGTACTAATCAGCACAAAATACGTAAATAGATAACATACTTCTATAAGTAGAAAATAATGCTATATGATGTTCTGATTATGAAATTTTGAGAATTCTTTTTTTTATTTTTTTATTTTTTTTTCTTGTGAATTTTTTATTAGAATAGGATTGAAGAAATTTGGGATGTTTTTTTAAGTTGAATGTTCTATAATTTTTGCTACTTATTTGGAAAGAAATTACATGTTTATAATGAGTAAGATTGTGATTGAGAAATGTTTGGGATATGTTTAGAAGAATCTAAAATTAATTTTAGAAGAAAATTAATAATCCAAATTATTAAAAAAAAGAGAGTACCTTAATAATGTATATATTATTCCACACACTTATCAAAAAACTATAACTCATTAGTAATATTTTTTTATTGTATATACCTTTTTGGTTACTTATCAAGTTATCATAACCAATATTATATATATATATATAT
>NC_029772.3:100493817-100522091 GCF_000817695.3 Arachis duranensis | reverse complement strand
AAATAACAATATTAATGGGAGTATGCTTTATATTTAGTAACAAGGAAACTGTAGTACAAAAATTTAGGATGAAAGAATTATTCTTCTTTGAGTATGATTATTATGTTAAGACTTGGTTGGACGAATATCCACATGCAATGGTATGAGAGATAGATATCATAGTTTGTCAACTCTGTGGACCTACCCAGTATCAATTATTGGAGTCAACTCTCCTTTTCAATTATATATATACATTACTCCTTTCTGATATATTGATATCATATAAAAATGTCTTTTGTAAATATGATAATTAAGATATAAATAAATGTTATATTAAACAGTTTGATCATATATTAATTTTTTAACGTTCTCAATCATTATCTTATTATTAATGGTTAGTTCTTATTATTTTGTTATAATACCTTACAATTTGTTACTTATTATTGTATAGATTTTTCACATGATAAAAATTTTCTTCTTCATATGATTGCCATTGGTTTATTGAGGACTCCATCCCTTAGTTACTTTCGGTTATTTGAAATGTATAAAATGAATATGGAAAAAAAAATTCACTTCTTCCAAGTGAATACAAAACTTGTACAATTATTTGAGTCCGGAATTCTGTATAGAATTCATACCATCATCTTTCTTATTATTATCTTGATAAAAAAATAATAAATTTTTTGTTTCCTTATGATTTTGAATCAAAACAAAATATTGGGTGCGAATGAAAGGAAAACAACTAATAACAATAGCAGTCCCTTTCTGCGAATATGATAAGCCAACAATTTTCTCCCAAAAACTCAAGAAATTTAGCTATACAAATTTTACAAGAGTCTTTAACCTTAGCTATTTAGCATGAGAATAATTCTAGTTTTGCAGTTTAATTTGTATTGATGGAGTAAATCATCCAAAACCATGAACGTTCAAATATTGAAAAGGAGTTGAGATAATGAGATGTGCACCAGAAAAATACTTCCACATGTGCCACTGTGCATGCATATATATTCCTTAATTAATAATGTGCATGAACATGGACCTCCTTTACTTTTGTAAAATTGACACACATAAACTTACTTTATTGTGTTATTGGTTAAAAGCATATATAAACCAAAGGTTAATCAAACCATTGAAACACAATTAATTAGAATGTGAGGATCGTAAACACATGTGTTATCCTTTTCAAAGCAGAGAGAAAAGTGAAGGTAGAGAGAGATTAGAGAATAGAAGCTGTGTGGGGTAGCAAAAGCACTTTGTAAGAGAGTCGGCCAAATGTGGAATGGCTCAGTGGCTCACAGCATTCACAGCCCCAAAATCAATCAATTTTACCACAAAAACATCAATGTTGGTATTGATCTAAGTCTCTAACTTCATTTGGTTCCACATATTCCTCTATAATAAGTCTCTTTTCCAATCAACATCACCTTTTGTTAATATTGTTATTATGAGAACAAAAAAGTAAAATATCTGATCATAAAACAAAGTTTGAATCTATCCTAGAACCTTCCACTTAAAATTGTGATAAACCTAATCCCTTTATTTATTTTTTATTTAATTTTGGAATAGGAAAAGAAAAGGAGGACAAGTAGTGATGTGTCTCAAGTCTCAATGCAAAGTGGTAGGTCGCTTTTGGGATCTCAGTGGTTTATGTTGTGCCTATAAAAGGGGGAACCTCACACCACAAACTTGTTAAGCATAGCCAAGTATAGCAAAAACAAACTTCTTCTATTCTTCTATTCTTCTTTGTGGAAGCAGAATCTTGAGAAACATGGTTAGTAGTTTAGGCTTAGGCCAAATTAGAAACATTATATTTCTTAGCTATCTTTTATGGTATTAATTATTTAATACATGCAGGAGGGAAAAATGAGTTGGACAGTTGCAGATGCTGTGGACTACAAAGGCTACCCTGCTGATAGGTCCAAAACTGGTGGTTGGGTTCCTGCTGCTCTTATTTTAGGTTTGTAATAATAATAACAACAATCATCCTTATAGTAATAACCTTAAGCATGTGAAAGGAGTTTCTTGGTAATGGTTCATTCATTAAGTTAAAGGTGATATATGTAGATACAGATAATTAAGGTGTTGATGTGTTACACTCAGAGGAATTACAGACCAGATATAGTGATAATTCTAGTGTCACTTTCTGTTTTGACTTGAAGGAGGAAAATAACAAACAGCATAACATGGTATATCTGCCATATATGAATATCTCATTTTATCTATACTACTGCCACAATGTAAAGTGTGTCCTTTTTGTTTCCACAGTATCACCATTGATTTCATCAACTTTTAATGTACACTACATATCATATTACTCTTCTTTTTCTCTTTTATTTTATTTATCACTCTTCTTTTCTGCCTTTTAGACCATTAGATTAATCTACACTTTTCATTCCATCTCTGCTTACCAACACAATTATTATTTAATTCAACTTGATTTTGGTTACACGTGCTAATCAACACTCATGCTTCATGATGGAATACAAAATTAAAACGGAACTAATTAGAATCATTACAGGGATTGAAATTGTTGAGAGGCTCTCAACCATGGGGATTGCAGTGAACTTGGTGACATACATGATTGGAGTGATGCATCTTCCAAGCTCAACCTCAGCCAATATTGTCACTGACTTTATGGGAACCTCATTTCTCCTATGTTTGCTTGGAGGTTTTCTAGCAGATTCCTTCCTTGGAAGATACAAGACAATTGGAATCTTTGCTGCAATCCAAACACTGGTTTGTTAGTTATATTAATCTTATTCAACCATATTAACTTAAACATCAAAATTAATATCACACATTTACTTAGAGGACATGGTGAATTGGTGATTTCTTCAGGGTACTGCTTCATTAGCAATCTCAACAAAATTGCCACAGTTACGTCCACCACCATGCAATCCAAGATCAAACAGTAACACTTGCCAACCAGCCAATGGATTTCAAATGGGAATCTTGTACGTGGCTCTATATCTTATTGCACTTGGAACCGGTGGCCTAAAGTCTAGTGTATCAGGCTTTGGAAGCGACCAATTTGATGAGAAAGATGAGAAAGAAAAATCACAGATGGCCTATTTCTTCAACCGGTTCTTCCTCTTCATAAGTTTTGGAACTCTTGCAGCTGTTACAGTTCTTGTGTACGTTCAAGATGAAGTGAGCAGAACTTGGGCTTATGCTGTTTGTTCTGTTTGCATGATCATAGCCATCTTGGTGTTCTTGTCAGGAACCAAGAGGTATAGATTCAAGAAAAGCATGGGAAGCCCCATTGTTCATATCTGCCAAGTTATTGCAGCTGCAATCAGGAAAAGGAAGTTGGAACTTCCATACAATGTTGCCTCTTTGTATGAGGACACTCCAGAGCCTTCTAGAATAGAACACACCGATCAATTCCGGTATGCTAATTAATCAATCTTAATAAGGGTTTGTTTAATAACCATCTCATATATAAGTAATAAGTAATAAGCAAGAATCCTTTTGAATTGTATAGTTTTCTGGAGAAAGCAGCGATTGTGGTTGAGGGTGATTTTGAAGAGAACTTATCAGGTGGGTCTGGACCAAACCCATGGAAACTGTGCTCACTAACAAGGGTGGAGGAGGTGAAAATGATGGTGAGGCTTCTTCCAGTATGGGCCACAACTATCATATTCTGGACCACATACGCACAGATGATCACGTTTTCAGTTGAGCAAGCCTCCACCATGGAAAGGAATGTTGGTAGCTT
Organism: Arachis duranensis; assembly: GCF_000817695.3. Classification (NCBI taxonomy): domain Eukaryota; kingdom Viridiplantae; phylum Streptophyta; class Magnoliopsida; order Fabales; family Fabaceae; genus Arachis; species Arachis duranensis. The sequence goes on along the minus strand of NC_029772.3, from coordinate 100,518,394 downwards.
CCAAATCCCAGCTGGCTCTCTCACTGTCTTTTTCGTTGCTGCAATCCTAATCACTTTGGCTCTCTATGACCGAATCATCATGCCCCTCTGGAAGAAGTGGAAAGGCAAACCAGGTAATTATGCTTTTCTCTTCTCTTCTTACATTAATCATTCATTTCAATTATTAGTCATACCAACTTTGTAGGGTTGAAAACCGTTACATAATTTAATATATTTGACTGAATTACCTTCGAACGGTTAACTTTACTTAAAGACAACTGCATATAAGATGGTTATTTTGTGTATTATAGGTTTCACGAGCCTACAAAGGATTGCAATTGGGCTTGTACTTTCAACATTGGGAATGGTGGCAGCTTCTGTATGCGAGAAGAAACGGTTAACAGTTGCAAAGAGTGTTACCGGTAACCCTGCAACGCTGCCTATAAGCGTGTTCATTCTGATCCCACAGTTCTTCTTGGTTGGTTCGGGTGAAGCATTCATATACACAGGCCAACTCGATTTCTTCATAACACAGTCACCCAAAGGGATGAAAACAATGAGCACAGGGCTCTTCCTCACAACCCTCTCCCTTGGCTTCTTCGTCAGCAGCTTCCTCGTCGCCGTGGTCAAGAAAGTCACCGGAACCCACGACGGCCAGGGGTGGCTAGCTGACAACATTAACAAGGGAAGGCTTGACTTGTTCTATGCACTTCTCACCATACTTAGTGCCATTAACTTTGTGGCGTTTTTGGCGTGTTCTTTATGGTATAAGCCTAAGAAACCAAAAGCAACAACCATGCAAATGGGTGAGATTAATAACAACTCTGCTGAGAACAGGTGTTGATGAAGATAATCAGGAGGAGGAGGGAGTTTTTGAGGATTAGAAGACACCATAATTAATTAATCTTGGTTCTGTATGTGTGTGTTATCTTTTTTTGTTTCTGAATTGATATGTAGATAGGTATAGTTTTATTTTTATGAAGAGTGTATGTGTATACGAAGAATTGGTTGAGATATTAAGCTATTCTTCGTGCATATATTGTAGAAATTAAATAATGTTCTTCAGCTTTGGCTTCCATTGTAATATATTGTTCTCATTTTCAAGCCCTTGCTCTTGTTTTATTTTTCGTCTTCCATCTCTCATCTAACTTGCTTATAGATCTTTCATTTCTTCTACCTGTCTCTTTCTTAATATAAAGAAAAACACTCTCACATGAAAAGCTTCAATCTTCGATGGAGAACAAATACAAGAGTTCAATTAATCAAATACAAAAAATGTATTATATATTATTAGTCTAAAATATAAAAAAAATTAATCAATTAATATATATTTTTTAATGTAAACAAAGGGTTCAATGATGCAAAAGCATATTTTTTTAACAATTCTATTAGATAGATAATAGAAATTGTGAATAATGTAAATAATAGATTATATTTTAAGCTCACTAAATATGAATAAATTTAATTAAAATTTTAAAATTAAAATTAACTTTTTTTAACGTATTATTTAAATTGTTAAAAAAAAAACGTTGTTCTCTTATATATTTTTTTTTATTACACTACTTTTGTATGTCAATCACCGAACTAAAAGTAAAAACACAAAATAGTTAAGGTGAATAAAGGTACTTGATAAAAGTAAAACAATATAATAATAGAGAGGTGGGTTTACTTGTGATTTCTACATATATTGATCGTGGATTTGTGGGTATATAATAAGGGAAGTTTTATGGTTGCATGGGAAGCGGTGGGTAAGAATGGCCAAGAGGAAGAAGAGAGATAATGATACTTATAATATTTTGTTCTTCTAAAAATAATTATTATTTTTAAATTTTAATATTTTATTAATTAGTTTATATTTATTATATTATTATATTATTATAAGTAAAAATTTACTTAAGAATCGTACTACAAAATAAATTGAATATAAGTAAAATAAAACATTGTTATATATATTATAATTTGTATATATTATATTAAGAAGCATCTTAGCCTAATGGTATGACCATCTTTTGTGTATCTTTGGAGACAAGGATTTGAATCTTTTTTGAAACATTTTGAAATTTTTTTTAAATATCACAAGGGTGACACTTGGCAGCGTTGGAACATATGGAGTACGGTAGACTTGCTGAAAGCTGAAGCATTGTAAATTTGCCTTCAACTCATTGTATCATCACCTATCCTTTTTCTATAGATTAATCAACTCTTGACCATTTTTAACCACCACTTTTTATACCACTATAGAACTTCCTATATAATAATAGATCAATATCTTTAAAGCATAACAAGTAAAAAGTATACAAAAACGTTTAATTTTGATGTTATTTATTTATCTATCTCACCATCCTACTTACTTACGTTTATAATATAATATATAAAAGTATTATTTATGTATAATGAAATTCCTCAGATTTAATTTTGATCAATATTAAAACTTAAGTAATAAAGTGCAATGAGATTTCTCGTGCTTGTAGACTTTTAGTATATACCCATATCTGAGTAATAGTTTACTGATATTTGATTTGAAATTTATAGAATTTATTTCTTGAAAAAGTTTACAAATAATTCTTAAATATCATATCTCAGTTTTGATTAACTACTTGTATATATATAGTTAATTGATGAATACACAAGAAAATTAACATACTCATCTATCTAGTTCAATGATAATTAAATGTTATATTTAATTGGTTTATCGATTTTCTTGTATATGCAATCATGTTTTATTTTGTCTTTTTTCATCTTTTAGTTGAAACTAAAATTTTTCTTTCAAAGATATTTTATTTTTTTAGAAGCCATGATTTTATTTTTCTTCTATTATAATTTTTTTTACATAGTAGCAAAAATTTTATTTTTAGAAGTCATGATGGTATATAATAATTCGAGAGTGAAACTAATAGAATAATAAATGAAAGAAAAAGAAAAAAAATTTTAACTAAAAAATTAAAACAAAAAATATTTTAAATAAAAATATGATGTTTCAAACATTAAAAATAAAATTAAGATTTACCTCAAATATTAGAAAGTAAAACAGTACTTCATAAAAAAAATATTAATCCATAATAGTATATGTTAATAGACATTAGTCATTAAACAAACAAAAAGTTATATTAGTCATCACTAGTTCTTCTTTTTATAAGAAAATTAGAAGGAAAAGAAGTAAAAAAGAAAACAAATAAGGGGGAAAAGAAAAGAGAGATTTGGTTCAAAATCCAACCCTGTATGTCACTAGTCATCGCTACTATATTGCTTATTGATTGACTCCCCAATCCCTTGGTCCTCGGAAATTCTTCGAATAACTGTTGTACGCTATAGACCATTGACTTAAGAGTGCATGGATATACCACAAGTTCTGTTATGTATTCTACTTTATGTTGATTCAGGAATCATATGACAATATATATAGTTATCATCAAATGTGACATACATTCATGGTATATATTTCTCCATTAATTCATAAACATAATACCCAAAGTTTCCTGTTGATGATCACTAAAGTGTAATCAACCGTTGGGACTTTGAAAAGCTATTTAATTTTAAGAGCCATATTTTTAGTCTTATCAGCAGTTCAATAATGGACACAAAACAATAATCGAATCGTAACAACCATTGATGATTTCACATCACAATGGACCTTGATTCTGAGCCATTCCTTTGGAATCTCGCAGGTCCAACTTAGTAGGGAAACCTTCCTTTAATAGGACAAGGTCAAATATATACATAGATAGCAGCTAGTTAGGTATCTACAAGAATCTTAAAATTAAATGAAGAACACTCAAATCTCAAACAACATTCAAGTGTATAATTGAAATTTTAGCACCTATCATGGTTTATGAGGCTAATTTTTTAGATATGACCCTCAATTATTAATTTTTATAGTATTTTTTTTAATTTTAAGAGTGGAATAATTTGCAGAAAACGTATTATACTTTAATATTTAAATATACAAATACGCAAGGAACGTATTGCATATTTTAATATTAAATATATAATTTGTGGGAGATGTATTATTAATATACAGAATTGTATTATTCTGTCTCAAATTTTGAAAAATATTATAAAATCCAATAAATAAGTGTTACACTAAAATTTAGTTGATATCTAAAAAAATTTCTGGGTTTATGATTATGAACCTACCATTCAAAAAAAATTTAGTTTTTGACAAATATATCATTTTAGTTCAAATAATGCCATTTGTACATAAATTTATTATAATAATAAAAATAATTTTGTAGTATTTTACTTCACTAAGTGGGCATTTATTTTAAAGAATTTTAATTTATTTTTAGAATTATATATAAAAATATATTATTCTCGTATTTATTTATAATTTAAAATTTAATTTCTAAAAATATTTTGTGTAAAATATAAAATTTATTCTCATATACAAAGATGGCATTTGATATTGTCATTTTAAAGGAATAAAAAATAAAATACAAAATTAGTATATAATATATTTATATGCCTCAATTATTATGTTTTTTGGAGCTCCTCCTTTTATTGATATCGGAATTATTTTAAAAATTAAAAAAATATTATCAGGACTATGTATATTAAACAAAACTATTTTAATTTAATTTTGAAATATTAAAAATAATTTTAAACTATCCATAATACTAAGCAAACAGGTTTTTTTATTCTATTCGAATATAATATTCTTAGGCATGCTTAATATTCTTGAGAATATAATCTCTTACAATATATATTTTTTTAACATTAAAGCACCTACTAATTTGTACTCTCAAATTATTTAGAATAAGGCCAATTTCTTCCCAGAGCAACTATTATTAAAGCACCTATTAATTTGTATATCTTTCATGAGAAAAAAAGTTTAAAAGCAAGTGATCAATTTTTATTAATATTAGCTCACAATTCTAGTCAACATATTTCTACTAGTATATATATTTGAACCCTTTTTTTTATTTTAATCTATAAAAATAAGCTAATAGCTAAATGTTGTAAAAAAAAAATGGTTGTACTAAGTTTGTAGTATAAAAATGTTAAAAAATCAATAAAATTTATTATTTTTAATCAATAAATAATTAACTAATAATATATAAAAATATATTATTAAAATATTAAACTAATAACTAAAAATAATAAATTCTACTCATCTCATTCTAACAACACTCAAGTGTATACTTGAATCCAATTTAAGCATCTAGATTCTACACATATGAACCCATGGTTTACAAACACCCCCTCAAAAAAGAAGTATATATAGCTCATCGTCATTAGAATCCTTCTGTCAATGACGTGAAATAATTTCCTACCACGATGATATCGAAACCATGCTTTAAATATATTTCAATTATACTTTAAGAGTTAATATTGCTAACAAAAATTACTAACGTAAGTATATATAACAATACAAGATGACATGGTAATAACATATGAAAATTTAAAATGACGTCATAGTAACACGTAAGCTTAAAATTGCCATGTCACAATGCAATAGATATTAATAATAACCAAGGGATATATTTGATAAATATTAAAATATTAGGAATGAATTTAAAAATCAAATAGTAGTATAAAGGTAAAACTGAAACTAAATATAAATATTGAGAATAAAATACATTATTATTATTTAGTAAAGTTTTTGTAAATAAAAATATATTAACAACCTTTTTTATTAAGATTTATTTTAATAAAATAACATTTTTATTAAAAATAATAAAAGATTTTGGCAAGCATCACGTATTATATAAAAATATCTCAGCCCATATCTTTAAAAAAAATATTTAATTTAATTACTAAGAAAGTGTTTGATATAAGTCTAGTGTATCAATAAGAAAACAGTTTTGTTAGGTAGATAATGATTTTTATAAACAACGTGAATAATAAGCTTTAGAATTGGCTTAAGATAAAAAATATTCTCCTTTTTAAATTACCTCTTAAATCTTAACACTAGAATAATCATCTGTACACCTAGTAAATTAAATATTCAGCTATTATTAACTGTACATGAATAGATCGAATCAAAAGAAATAACCATCCAATTAAAAATAATAAACATAATCATCTGTATATATTGAATTGTACATCTAATATATTTATTATTCACATTATTTAGTATTCTCATTGTTTACTTATACTTTTTCATAAAAAAATATTCTTCTTAAATTATATTTGAGTTATTAGGTGGTGAATATATTTATTAAGTCACTAGTATTTAAAGATATTATAGATGTTTTTGGAAAATATTGCTGGAATAATGGTTTTCAACTTTGAGATGAATATAATGTTGGAGTGATAGTTCATAATATGAAAAATGTCAAGTTAATACGCAACAAATTGAAAAATGTCAAGCCTTTTATCTTGTTGAGAAAAATATTAGAGAGTTATTAGAATTTATTTTTTTTAGTAATCAGTTAGTTATTAATTTAATTTTTTTAATTTAAAAATTTAACAATATATTTTATTCTATACTTTTAAATATTAATGACTAATTAATGGTTAAAAACAAAAAATTCTAATAACCGTTTTAGCATCTTCTATTTTAAATTTTACTATAAACTGTGAATGGTTTTTAAGATCTAAATTAATTAATCTCTTTTCTAATCTTTAAAAATTAACAAAAACAGTTGATAAACACAGTTATACCTCAAAAAACACAAAATATACTTATTAATTAAACTAATAATTTCAACACATTCTTGATTACTTGGATTTAGGCTTCATCTTAGGTAGTCCATCCATTGAAGCCTCCAAGCAATGCATAAAAGTGGGATATCTTGGTTGCTACCAACCTCAAGCCTCTATTCCTTCAATTTGTTGCTTTCTCTTCTTCAAAATCTTGACATACTTCAAAACAAAATGCCACTGGTTTATTTATACCTCTTTTGTCTTCTTAGATCTCATCCATGTCATTGGACTTCCAAAGATTTGTAATTCTTCCTTGTTATGTTGGATGGACTTGTTTCCTTCCAAAGTCTCATTTTGAAGTTCAAGTTGGTAGTGGAGGATGAGTTCATCAGTGTTTTTTGCAAAAATTCATTCTTTATGTTTGGAGGTCAGAGATGAGAAAAATTTTGAACTTTGAGATTAGTACGTACAACCTGAATCACCCAAATTTTCTATTTTATCACCAATTTAAAGTTAGATACTCTACTATAGATAGCTAGTTAGCAAATATTTTTTATAGAATGAAAAAAAAATGATAATATATCAGAAATTAACTTATCCAATAAAAAAATCTAAGATTTAATGACAATAAACATAAAAAATTGGACAAAAAAAATTACAGATCAAATATATAAATTTTCAATGCGTCAAACTTGTTATGCATTGTACATAAAAAATTGGGATAGACATCTCAATATTTTTCACCAAGATTTTAGCATGTCAAAACACTGCAGCGCGACCCAGCCTGTTAGGCAAAAATAATATAAGAAAAAATAAAATAATTCTTTTTTGTAAATTTTATAAATTTTTTTTTTGTAAATTACTGTAAAAATTTAAAAGATTATAATTAAACTAAAATTAAAATAATAAACATAAAAAATAATTTATCTTAATTTTATTGTGAACTATACAGTTTGTTACTAATTTTATACACTCTCGAACATAATAATAATAATAATAATAATAATAATAATAATAATAATAATAATATCCTTCATTTCAAATTTCGTTCATCTCCAAATTCTTCCTTTTATCTTTCTAATATCTCGGATGTTTTTTTATAGCAATTAAGTTTCGATTCAATTTCTATTAAGAGAAATTTTTTTTGCTAGTCATACTTTAAATGATCATTTAAGTATTTGTTTGTCATGACAAAATAATACGTTTTCTGTTGATGATTCAAAAAATACAGATGGCAAAATTCCATCTTCTAAGAGCTTGTCCTAAAATAATAATAATAAATATTATTTATAAATTATATATAAAATTTAAATAAAAATAATATATTAATTAAAAAAATAAAGTAACTTATATTCTTAAAAAATTCAAGAACATTATAAGTTCACTTGGAGATTGACTAAAATTGTGTAAAGATAATAAAACCTATAGATATTGAATTTGATGTTGGTATATACATGTACAGCTAAATACATAAGTAGTGGCTTAACTAATTTATTAATTGTACACTTAGCATGACTTGGTAAATATCATTTTAATACTAACTATTAATTTTAATATTTTTCTTCAAGTTTGGCATATAGATGTTTAAAATGGCAAACTTTGCTATAAGATTATGAAACTGAGCTGCTAAAACGGGTTTGGTGAAAATGTCGGCTAGTTGGTGTTTGGACTTAACATATATCAATTTGATAAATCTAACAACTACTCTCTCTCAGATGAAGAGGCAATTAACTTCTATGTGTTTTGTGCGCTCATGGAAAATCAGATTGGTAGCTATGTGTATAGCTGATTGGGAATCACAAAATAACATGGCAGAATTAATGATGATATTGAAATCAAACATCAATCTTTTTAACCAACTAAGTTCAGCTGCCACTGCTACTAATGCCATGTACTCTGCTTCAGCTGAAGATCTTGATATTGTAGTCTGTTTGCTTGATTTTCAGGATATTAAAGAGTTGTCAATAAAAGTGTAGTAGCCTGTGACACTGCATCTGGTATCTGGACACCCTGCCCAATCTGAATCAGCATAGGTCATGAGCCGTATGTCGGAGTTGGCTGGAAAAAACAAACCTTGTCCTGGACTTCCCTTCAAGTATCGAAGGATGTGGTGGAGAGCATCCATGTGAGACGAGTTTGGACTTTTCAAAAACTGACTCAAGGTGTTAACTGCATAAGTAATTTCAGGTCTGGATATTGTTAAGTATATTAGCCGGTCTACCAGTCTTTGATATAAGGATGAATCACTCAAAGGGGTGCTATCTGTTGAGCTCAACTTTAGGTTAGGTTCCATTTGTAATGCAGTTGGCTTACAAGCTGTGAAATTAGTGTCTTGCAGTAGATTGAAGGTGTATTTTTGCTGACATAGATGGATGTCATTAGTGGATTTAGGAATTTCTAGACCAAGAAAGTATTTCAGATCTCCAAGAATCTTGAGTTTAAAGATGGATTGAAGCAATTTCTGAACGTTTGATAGCATAATGGAAGAAGCACTTGCTAGGATGATGTCATCTACATACACCAATAGATAAATCACATTTGTACCAGACCCATAAGAAAAGAGAGAGTAATCATTTCTTGACTGTTTGAAGTTATTCTTCAGGAAGGCAGTTGAGAACTTGAAAAACCACTTTCACGAAGCTCGACATAGCCCATATATGGAACGATTTAGCTTGCAAACAAATCCTTTATTTCTGTCCTTTTGTCCTAATGGCAGCTCCATGTACACCTCTTTGAAGAGGTCTCTATTTAAGAAGGCGTTGTTTACATCCATTTTTCACAAAGACCATCATTTGATAGCTGCTAAGGATAGGAGAACTCGAATAGTGGCAAGCTTGGCCACTGGAGAGAAAGTATCATGAAAATCCACCCCAACTTGTGTGTACCCTTTTTCAACTAGCCTCGCTTTATACCTGTCCACAGTGCCATCAGCCTTGCATTTGATTTTGTATACCCACTTACATCCAATGGTGTGCTTGTTTAGATATAGTTGAGTCAGGGTCCAACTATTATTATTTTTCATAGCATTCAACTCTTCATCCATTGGTTTTCTCCACTCTGAAAATTTTATTACCTGATGGAAATAGGCTGGTTCTGGAATGACTTGAACATTTTCATTAAAGACAACATATGATGGAGTTAAGTGTCTTTCAGTGTCAAAGTTACAAATAGAGTTGACCTGGTTGCATTGATAGTCAATAAGGTAACTAGGAGGTTTGTTTTGTCTTTGTGATCTCCTAGTAGTAGTTGTTGTTTGGTTTTGGAAAACATGAGTGCTTGTGGTGATTGGGGCAGTCTCAGAGTTTGTTATTTCAGTAATTTCTATTGGAATTGGTTCGGTATTGGTGTATGTTAGGGTAGGGTCAGTGAGTGCAGGTATGTGTGGGTCAGGATGGGTGAGGATAATACTATGTCAGAAAATTCTTGGATGAGGGAATATATTTTTTGAAAAAGTTGATCTCTAGAAATAAAAATCTTCTTCTTCTATATATCATACAACTTGTACCCTTTATAGCCAACTGGATAGCCTAGAAAAATAGCTTTGATAGCTCTTGGAGAAAATTTATTTCGCCGAGATAATAGAGTGGATGCATGGCAGAGACAACCAAACACTCTTAAAGCTTGGTAATCCAGCTGCTTTTGGAAAATTCTCTCATATAGAGTTTGAAAATTAATAATAGGGCTGGATAATCTGTTGATGAGGAATGTGGCTGTGAGAACACACTCTCCCCAGAATTGAATTGGTACCTTAGCTTGGACTGAAAAAATAAGGCGCGGGCTACATTTAACAAATGTTGATGCTTGCGCTCCACAACAGAGTTCTGCTCAGATCTTTCAACACAGGAGAATTGGTGAAATATTCCTTTGGATTGCAGAAAATCATTAAGGGCTAACTCCTTAGCATTGTTTGAACAGATCTATTTTACCTGTGTTTTGAATTGTGTCTCAACCAGAGAAATGATCAAAGAATTTGTTGCATCAAATTTATGCTTGAGTAAGTAAGTCCAAGTGAACTGTGAATAATTATCAACAATTATAAGAAAATATCTCATTATATTATATGTAGGAGTCTGATATGGCTTCCAAATGTCACAATAGATTTAATCAAATGGAAATTAACACAAGTTATTATTTGCATGAAAAGACAAACGTTTAAACTTTGATAAGGGACATACCTAACATCTTGAGTGATCAAATTTTAAGGGATTATTTGAAAGAAACTGACTCAATTTTACAAACACATTTTCTGACACATGACCTAATCTTGCATGCCAATTATAACTATCTACATGACAAACTAAAGAATTAGAGTGTTTGACAGAATTGAAGAGTTGATGGTGAGGAGATTCCAACAAGAACAGACCTCCGCACTCATCACCTTTGTCAATAACCCTCTTGAAAATTTGGTCCTGTAATGTGAAAGAAAGGTCAGAAAAGCTGACACTGTATTTAGAAAATTTTATTAAACTACTGATTGATATGAGATTGACTCGAAAAGATGGAATGTAAATGACATTATGAAGAACCAAAGACTTATTTATGTGAATGGTACCATGGCAACAACACATATTCTAGTATGGTCAGGTAATGAGACATAATGGTTTGACAATGATTTTGGATTATTAAGTAAGGCATAGACATTGGTTATGTGGGTGGTAGCACCTGAGTCAATTATCTATGAATGTGTCAAAAGATTTGGATCCAAGTAACTAGTTGAGAAAATTTCACTTGCACATATCTCAGGATTGTCATTACTGGAAAGATTTGGTTGAGATTGCAATAGACTCATGAGTTGTTGGTACTGAGATGCCATGAGAGAAAACCCAGAGTCTTTGTCAGCTATATGCTCCTTCTCTTGCTCAGATATTGTTTCAGCAACAAGATTCACCTGAATCCTTTGCTTGTTCTGACTGTACCCTGGTGGATATCCATGGAGCTTATAGCATTTATCATGTGTGTCACCAAGTAGACCACCATGGGTGCAGAGCGGGCAATATCGCTTTCTTTTTTTTTGTATTGATTCGTTGACTAGCCTCGATGTGCTGCAGGAGCGAGCTTCACGGCAAAAGCGACTTGTTGAGGTATCGCAATAGAATTTGCCATGCCAATAGCGCGTTGTCGCTCTTCTTGAAGAACCAAAGAGAAAATCTTCAAGATAGGTAGAAGGGATGGAATGATCTCTCACTAACTTTTCTTCCACAACGTCATGTTCTACGATCCCTTTCTTTTCACAACGCCACGTTTTTTCTCCCAAATTTTTCTTGAGAAAACCTCTTTCTCTTTTTTTTTCTTTTTGTTCGCTTCCCAATTTTCCTGTTCAAGATCCATGAAGTTCCTCAATCGATAGAAGCCCCTCAATCGGTGAAATTCTCTATTCAAGATCCATATGCACTACAACCTGGTGATCATTTCGGTTTGGTGCTGACCTCTCAACCATTACAAGAAGATAATTATGCATCTTGGAGTCGGTCAATTCGCCTAGCGTTAAGTGGAAAGAGAAAATTGGGTTTCATAGATGGATCCATCACTAAACCAAATTCAACAATCGACCTTGTGTTTGCTGAATCGTGGCAATGCACGAATGATATGGTTACAGCTTGGCTTCTAAACTCTATTTCAAAGGATATTGCTGCTAGCGTGATCTATGCTGGTTCTGCAGCTTTGTTATGGCAAGACCTAGAAACAAGGTTCTCTCAAAGCAACGGTCCAAAAATTTTTGAGCTGAGGCTTTAGTTACCCTAACTCAAGGTGAATACAATACCATCTTTGTCTATTGCCTCAAAAAAACATTCTCCCTCTACTCCTATAATCAAGGCGTTGTCTTCACATAATCAAAAGAGAAAAGATAGGGAGACAATAATTTTAGTGTACAATGTGTACAATAGGAACAAAAAGGAAATTAAGATCATATAATAATTAATTTAACTAATTTTTAATAATTACTCTTTTTAAATTTAAACAAAAATCAGAATTTATCTCAGGGTCAGTTACGGAGACCGTAACCTCTCTATCTGGTATAAACATAGTTATAAGAACCAAACCAAACCGATTAGTTCAACCGAAAAATTGGTGAACTGGACTTCTAATTGATTCGGTCTAGTCTTCGAACCGTTTAAGGAGAAGAACCGGTCAAAACTAATAAGAACCGGTCAAAACCGTTGAAAACCGTCCAAAACCAATGAAAATGCTCTCTTTGTCACTAAACTATATTGTTCTTTAATATTTTAAATGCTAATTATTAATTATATAGTAGCCAATGAACTATAACTCAAATGACATAGTCTCCTTATACTCATTTAGAGGTTGCGGGTTCGAGTCTCCCTATCTTTAGTAAAAAAAATTATTAATTATATAGTAAAAATGTACAATAATTTATTTAGATATTATCTTATACTCACTTATATTTAAATTAATTATATTTTTTTATTCATAATTATTAATTTAAATATAATTAAATATGTATAAATAAAAATATCAAATATTTTTATTAATTACAATATAATTATTTTTTTGTGATTGTATGATATTTATTAATATTATTTTTCAATAAATACATATAGTATATAATGATATAAACTAATTAGTTAGTTATTAAAATAAAAAATAGTTATTTTAATATAAAAAAGTGAAGATATATTTATTTTAAATTTTAATTTTAGATTTTTGACTAATTTATTTTTTTATTTATGTAAGACCGATTGTGTTGGTTCAACCAGTAATTTATTGGTTGAACCAATGAACCAATAAACTAATAGTCTAACCGGTTCGATTACCGATTCGATTCTGACAACTATGGGTATAAATGTGAAAGCCTTTTTTTTATGCAGATGTTCATTACACTAAGTCGGCGAATAACTATTTTTATGTCTAATACAGATGGTTATTTATATAAGTATAATTAAAATAATAGGAATGTTCAATACAACAGATATGTAGATGGTTGTTTTAATGAGCATTTGAATGATTAGTTTATTGGATTTGGTTGAAGCATAAAAACTTAACATTTCAAAGGTGATCAGTTTTATATGTAACCAGGTAGTTATTTTAATTGGGAGGAGTCAGCGCTGTTGGGGTTGCTGGGCGTGTGGGTGATGACACTATTAGGATCGCTAGAGGGGTCACGGCACTGTTGGGGCTGCTGGGATCAGGTGCTTATGGATTTGGTAGTGAGTAGGAGATGGCTAAAATTTGAAATTAAAAGGCAAAAAAAATTTTATTACTAGAATTTAAGGGTATTTCTTATTTTTTAATCCACCATAGGCCAGTAAAACAATCTATTATACACGTTATCAAAATGTTTTATTATCTTTCTAACGAAATTCTATGACAAAATTGTATCTCTTATCATCGTGTACTCTCTCATAATACATATTCTTTTCGTACAAAGTTGAGAATCCTATTAAAAATTATTTTAAATGAATTTTGATTTGGTCTTAAAGTTCTTGTAAAATAAATTTTGATGGCAATGTCAACCAATTTTTGAAATATTTTTTTTGTTTTTCAAGTTGTTCGGTTTAGGTATCATAATTAAATATACAATAAATACACGTTATATTCTTTTGTGGTACTGTTTTTAAATTGAGAATCACATATTAATAAAACTAAAAGAGTACGTAAAGCATAAACACAGAATATTATATTATGTATTTGTTGATTAAAAAATTATAAAAATAAATCTAAAGTATAAAATTATACATTCTTACAAATCTTATAATTTTTTTTTGCAAATTATTGTTAAAAATATTAAAATATTATAATTAAATTAAAATCAAAATAATAAACATAAAAATATAATTTACCTCAATGTCATCGTAAACTATACAGTTTCTTACAAATCGAATAAACTCTCAAACATAATGATCATTTAAATATTTGTTTGTCATAATAAAATAATACGCATTCTATTGATGGTCCAAAAAATAATGATGACAAAATACCATTTTCTATAGAAAGTAATAATAATAAATATTATCTATAAAATATATACAAAATTTAAATAAAAATAATATATTAATTAAAAAAATAGATTAACTTACCCTTTTAACACATGACAAATAATTTTCAAAATATTTTTTTATTTGTAATCTTTAAATGAGTTTAAGTTATATCTGGTTGATTAAAAATTATTGATGTTGTACATATATAGATGTTTTTTATATATTATGCTGAATCAAAATATTCATGTATACAAAATTATAAATTATATTCTTGTGTGATGTTGTTTTTAAATTGAAAGTCACGTATTAATAAAATTGAAAGAGTACATCAAGAATACTCAAGAATAAAAAATGTTGTGTTATGGGTTTATTGATTGAAAAATTACAAAAATAAACCTGTATAATAAACTTTCTTGCATATTATTATAAAAATATCATAATATTTTAATTAAATTAAAATTAAAATAATAAACATAAAAAATAATTTATCTCAATGTCATCATGAATTATACAGTTAATTGCTGTCAAAAACATGAGAAATTATAAAGATAGAGTGAAGAGTTTGGAGATCAACAAAATTTGGAACGAGAGATATTATTATTATCTTCGAAAATTTATAAGATTAGCAAGAAACTGTATTGTCTATGACATTAAGGCAAATTATAATTTTATGTTTATTATTTTGATTTTAATTTAATTATAATATTTTGATATTTTTACAATAATTTGCAAAAAAGTTTATAAGATTTGTAAGAAAAGATAAATTTAGAATTCTAAATTTATCTTTATAATTTTTCAATTAATAAATATATAACACAATCTTTTTTATTTTTATGTATTCTCTATTTATTCTTTTAGTTTCATTGATATGTGACTTCCAATTTAAAAATAACACCACAAAAGAATATAATGCATATAAATAAATATTTTGATTAGTATATAATATATAAAAAAAAGCTCAATATATATGTGCAATATTAATAATTCTTACTATAAACAACGCACATATACGAATTTATTAGGTTATGTATAATTGAATTTGTAAAACTGAAATTGTATATTAATTTTTAATACAAAGAAACAGAACCTTTTTTCTTTTTTCTTTGTTGGATGGTTTTAATGATAGCTTCAAGTAGTTATTTGTTTACACATTTTAGTTAACATAATTATAACATTCTTCTTCAAAATCAAATTATTATTTAATTTTGTCTTTGCCTCTGTTATTTGACTTTTTACTCTAATGTTTATTTGATGAAAGATTTTATGGTGCCAACAAAGAGTGAACCACTTCTTCTAAGATGCTTTACCTGAAATGGTGAAGCTCTAGTTGCAGTAGTAAGTTTGTCCTTCATTAAAACTAATGTACTGGACTTAGTTGATGAGATTTGTTTGTAGTATTGATTCATACTAGTGTATGAATCCGTGTTCAGCACGGAAAAATTTATAAAAATAAAAAAATGATATGCTTCGATATTTATAACAAAAATCTAAAATAATTATTATTTTAAAAAATTTATAAAATTATTATTAAAATTTGCAGACATTCCTATGTGATTCATAAGTAAAACTTTTAAACCTCTCTTACTCTTAACTCTTGAAAGTGGCACATATAGTTGGCCATGTGTAAAAACTGGTTTGGACAAGTACAATTCAATATGAGATAAAGTTTGTCCCTGAGACTTATTAATTGTCATGGCAAATGATACTAATATGGGAAACTGTCTTCGTTGGAATATAACTGGGACGGTTTCATTTATTGGTACCATATTCATTCTTGGAATCAAAGCAATACGAACAACATTGTTACCCGTAAGCTTCCTAATTTGTAGCCTTGTATCATTACAAATACCACTGAATTGGTCAATATTCTTCAGTAACATCACCGGAACACCAACCTTGAGTATTAATTTATGTGGAGGCAAATCAGAGTAATTTATGCTATTCAGTAATTAAAGACCATAGAGATCTAGTTGACTCTCCATATCCCTTCATCCATACAAATAGAATCCGAACTAAGATATAATTTTTTTCCTCCAAGAATGATAGCCATCAGATAGTTGTTAACCTCTTCAACGATGTCTAGTGTGAAAGCCAGTATAGTTCTTGCTTTTAAAAGAATGTAATTTACATTCTTTTGTAAATTACATCCACAATGTTACCCTTAATTTCTGTCAGCCCCTATAAGAAATAGCAATACTTATAGAGTAAAAAGAGGCACAAAATTCCAGAATAAGATTTTAAAATGAAAGCCACTATCAAAAAGATATTAAGCATTATTCAAGATCATCAAGTTCTATGATGATATAACTTGACGGCTTTCCGTCCCATGTGAACTCGACCAAGTTAACCTTAGAGGCAAGCTGACCTATCATATCTACAAAATAAAGGCACCAATCTTTTCATTAACAAAACACTATTTGCTCAAATTTTTCTCCAAAAAATGACATATTTTTTTCCAAAATTTCATCCATGTTGAAATCAGATTTTTTTTATTTTTTAAAAATAAAAATATAAAAGAGAGTATTATAAATTTTAGGTTTAATTACTCTGTTGGTCGATATAATTTTGCGAAATTTTTAATTAAATCCCTGTACTTTTTTTTTTTAATTGAGTCCTTGCACCAAAATTTTTTTTAATTAGGTCTCTACACTTTTTTTTCTTTTATTTAGGTCTATGCACCAATTTTTTTTAGTTAGGTCCCTATAAAATTAAGCCAATTACTACCAAGAGAGACCTAATTTTTTTAGTACTATACCTATAACAAAAAATGACGCATCAGCCAATTCAAATGACATACATTAAATATAGACATATCATGTAATACAATCAGATTGATAAATTATTTTGATTAAAAAAAATTATATTTTCTTAATGAAAATTTTTAATACATAATTTAAATAAAAATAAGACATTAATTTTTAAAGTATTATTTAATTGTTATAGGACATTATAAAGATAATATATAAAATTATATAAATTTTTATTAAACAAAATTTAAATGAAATAATATTTAATTGAGTTAGAAATTATATTATTTCTTAATATAAAATTATTGGAATGTAATAATTGTTACAGGAAGAAAATAATAAAAAAATTATTCCTTAATATAATTTTTTAATGATTGCTGGGTATGTATATCATGGTAGTTTCCCTGAGGCTCTTCAATTACTTGACCAAATGAAACACAAGAATATTAGGATGAATAAGGGATCAGTTCTAAATACCCTTTTGGCAGCTAATGAGATGAGAGACTTAGAGAAAGGGAAGGAAGTTCATGATTATGCTTTAAGGCTTGGGATAATGTCAGATGTTGCTGTTGCTACCACAGTTATCAGCATGTCATATACCAGTCTCATTTCTCTCTCTTGTTTTTTTTTCTTTCCAAAAACACATTTGAAGACCGAACTTAAGTGTGAAATAAATGTCCTCAAATGTCTATATATTCTGTGACAGTGTGTTGATATTTGACGAATACGACATATTTCACAAGGATTAGCTATTAAATTGAGTCTCCTTTGATTCAAAATATGTCTTTGGATCACTCTCGTAAGGACTACCCATTTACAGTACAAGTCTAAAATTCATAATATAGTTATTAATGCAATTTCAAAATAATAACTAAAGGATAATGATATGAGATTATTAATAGTTGAGTCTTTTAATTTTTTATAATATAAAAAGATATTATTTTGTATGAGAGAAAATAAATTTCAGCAATATACTTTGAAATCGCAAATGATATGAATTAATAATAATTAAAATTTACTACATGCACAAAATAAAATTTAAATTTTTGATATTAATAATTCATAAAAAAAGTATTATATTTTTAATATTTAAATATACAATATATAAAGAGCGCATTGTATATTTTAATATTAAATATATAATACATGAAAAATATATTAGCAATATACAAAGTTGTATTATTTTATACTTTTATTCTAAAATTTAAAAAATATGATAAAATTCAATAATTAAGTCTTACATTAAAATTTGGTTAATATCTAAAAAAATTTTTGGATTTATGATGAACCTACTGTTGAAAAATATTTTAGTTTGACAAATATATCATTTTAGTTCAAACAATCACATCACTTGTACATAAATTTATTAAAATGATCAGTTCTTATTAATATTAGCTAACAATTCTAGTAAACACATTTCTACTAGTATATTTGAGCTTTTTTTTGTTTTAATCAATAAAAATAAGCTAATAGCTAAATGTTCTGAAAAAAAAAAGGTTGTACTAAGTTTGTAATATGAAAAATGTTAAAAAATTAATAAAATTTATTATTTTAATCAATAATTATTAATTAAGTCTTAGTAGGGAAACCTAAGGATCAAATGTAGGTATAGTTAGGCACAACAATCAAGAAATCAAACATTCAAATAAATCTCATTCTAACAACACTCAAGTGTATACTTGAATAATCCAATTTAAGCATCTAGATTCTACACATATAAACCCATCATGGTTTACAAATACCCCCTCAAAAAAGTATATATAGCTCATCGTCATTAGAATCCTTCTGTCATGACAGAAATTATTTTTAATATAAAAATAAAAATAATATTTTATTTGATTATTAATATTTAAAATATATTATAATATTATAAATATATAAAAAAAGTATTTAACACATATTTTATGTGTTATCAAAATGTTGATCTGTGTTTAACATACATTTTATATTATTAAAATAATGACATATGTTCAACATATATTTTACGTATTGTAACACACACTTACATATTCTGTATATTGACCTTTTATCTATAAAATTCATCTATAATTACATTAAATAATTTTATTTTTAATAAAAATATCAATATTTTCTTCATATGAAAAGAAATTAGCCTGTCAATGACGTGAAATAATTTCTAACCACGATGATATCGAAACCATGCTTTAAATATATTTCAATTATACTTTAAGAGTTAGTATTGTTAACAAAAATTACTAATATAAGTATATATCACAATACAAGATGACATGGTAATAACATATGAAAATTTAAACTGACGTGATAGTGACACGTGAACTTATAATTGCCATGCCACAAGATATTAATAATAACCAAAGGGGTATATATATTTGATAAATATTAAAATATTAGGAATGAATTTAAAAATCAAATAGTAGTATAAAAATAAAACTGAAACTAAATATAAATATTGAGAATAAAATACATTATTATTATTTAGTAAAGTTTTTGTAAATAAAAATATATTAAAAATACTTTTAAAACAACCTTTTTTTATTAAGATTCATTAATAAAATAACATTTTTTATTAAAAATAATAGAAGATTTTGGTAAGCATCACGTATTATATATATAAAAATATCTCATCCCATATCTTTAAAAAAACTTATTTAATTTAATTACTAAAAAAATGTTTGATATAAGTCTAGTGAATCAATAAGAAAATATTCCCCTTAAATTAGATTTGAGCTATTAGGTGATGAATATATTTATTAAGTCACTAGTATTGAAAGATATTATAGATGTTTTTGGAGAATATTGCTGGAATAATGGTTTTCAACTTTGAGATGAATATAATGTTGGATTGATAGTCCATAATATGAAAAATGTCGAGTTAAGATTAAAAAATGTCAAGTCTTTTATTTTAATAAGAAATATTAGAAAGTCGTTAGAATTTATTACTTTTAGTTATTATTTAGTTATTAATTCAATTTTTTAATTTAAAAATTTAACAACATATTTTATTCTATATTTTTAAATAATAAAGACTAACTATGACAAAAACAAAAAATTCTAATAACTTTTTTAGCATTTCTCTATTTTAAATTTTACTATAAACTGTCGACTGTATCTAAGATCTAAATTAGTTAATCTCTTTTCTAATCTTTAAAAATTAACAAAAACAGTTGATAAATACCGTTATATCACAAAAAATACAAAATATATACTTAATTAAACTAATAATTTCAACACATGCTTGATTACTTTGATTTAGGCTTCATCTTGGGTAGTCCATCCATTCAAAACCTCCAAGCAATGCATAAAAGTGGGATATCTTGGTTGCTACTAACCTCAAGCCTCTATTCCTTTAATTTGTAACAATTCTTTAAAATCTGGACATTCTTCAAAATAAAATATTATTAGTTTATTTGTATCTCTTTTGTCTTCTTAAATCTCATCCATATTATTGGACTTTTAAAATTTTGTAATTCTTTCTTGTTATATTCGATGGATTTGTTTCCTTCCAAAATCTCATCAATTAGAGTGGGATAAATTCGTTTATTTTGAGATTTAAGTTGATAATAAACGATAAATTCATCAATAATATTTTTCGCAAAGTCTATTCTTTATGTTGAAGGGGTCGGAGATAAAAAAAAAAAATTTGAGCTCAGGGATCAGGTTTAAGGTTAGATACTCTACTAAAAATAGTTAGCAAAATGTTTTTTATAAAATGAAAAAGAAAAATGACAATATACCAAAAATAAATTTACAAAATCGAAAAATCTAAAATTTAATGACAATAAACATAAAAAAGTTGGACAAAAAGAGATTACAGATAAATTCTCAATGTCTCAAACTTGCTATGCATTGCACATAAAAAATTGGGGTAGACATCCTCAATATTTTTTGCCATGATTTTAACATTTTAAAACACTGCAGCATCGGTTGGTTGCGACCATTGAAGTGTCCCGGCCTGTTAGACAAAAGTAATATAGAAAAATAAAATGATAATTTTTGAAAATCTTAATTTTTTATATAAAAAATATTAGTTTAAATTGATTTAAAATTTAATTTATTAGTTTTTCGGCTAAACTAATTTGTCGGGTCTAATTTTAATAAAAATAACACAGTTTAATCGATTATATGTGTTAAATTTTAATTATAAAAAAATATTTTTTTAAAAAAGACGTTTTTGACATCTTTATCTGAGTGACTCCCTAGATTAATTTACACTCTTAAAAACTTTAAGAACATAATAAGTTAATTTGGAAGTTAATCGAGGCTGTGTAAACAATAAAACGTATAGATAATCCATCTCATGGAATAAAATATCATCATTGTTTATTGACTAAAAAAAAACATTCTCCCTATACTCCTTTAATCAATGCTCTGTCTTAACATATAACAAAATTGTATCTCTTGTCCTCATGTATTTTTTTATGACACATATTCTTCTTTGAGTTAATACTCAAAATGTCTCTTGTTTGACACCGACTCAATTTAGCTCTCAAGATTTCAATTGACTCTAATTGTACTCTGAAATTTTGACTCGCGCCTTAATTTAGCCTTTTTGTCGCTTTTCGTCACCGGAGGGTTGACCTGGCAATTTTGGTTGTCATCTGACACTATCAAAACAACATCGCTTAACTCTTAGGCACCTAAATTGTTTAGAAATGACATAGTGTGACATGAGAAAAGGGTTAACCACCTCACAATAAAACTCCCAATTGACTCTTCTTCTTCCTTCTCCTCCCTTCGTATATATACCCTCAGAGAAGAATCATGGGTGTCGCTATAACTAAAGTTTAAAGCTTTTCTTACTTGTTTCGCCCCCCGTTGTGAAGACTAATTGCCTGGGAATCACCATCTCTTCAAAAACTGGTTAGTAACAAAATTGTTGCTCTCAACGTACGATGCTTTTGTTTTTTGCAAAATGTTGCATGAGGTTTGTTTTTCATTTTTTTCACTCTATTTCGTGAGGTTTGTTTTTCATTTTTTTCGCTCTATTACCCTAATGAAGAAGAAGCAGACACACCCAAAATTGTTGCTATTGCTTCTGGTGCATATCATAATCTTGCTCTTGCAGGTTTTGTAACAGTATAACTCTTCACACCTACTCAATTTTTCTTTATTTATTATTTTTCTTTTTTTTTTGAAGTTAATTAATTTTGATACATTAAGAGTAGTGTATACTGTAAACTTGTTTGTAGCGTCATCTAATCAAATTTGTTGTCTTACATGACCAATTAAAGTGGATGTATTAAAGTTTGAAACTTTTGCTGTTAGATTAGGTTCTGGATAAAACTTTTTGCTAATAATGTATGCAGATTGCATCTGTTAACTTTTCGGATCATGTTTCAAAAAGATTTTTTTTGGGAAGAAAGAAATAAATAAAAAGCTATGGTTTTGTGTACTTGAACATAAATGACAAAGGTGTTGAGTGACAATATGGGAAGTAAGTTGGGAGTGGAGTGAAAGTGAGAAGATTTTGATTTTCACTACTTAGTACTTGTGGGTGGAACTTAAAGATAAAGGGTATATAGCCTTTTCAATCGTGTATGACTTTCATTGCACCAAGCAAGAGTAAAACATTTATAATATTTGACTGATTCAGTTGAATTATTTTGTGAAGTCCTTCAGTTCTGAAGACTTGTTTGGTCATATGATATTTAAAGTTTTGTATGCATTTTAACATATTTCATTATTGCAGAATTCTTAGCTTAACCGGTATAAACAAATAAATGAAAGATTCACTACAATGTAGTATTTGGCTTTTTTAAGTATATGTTTAATTAATTTGATCAAAAGAGGAACAATTGAACTCTTTTTCTTTATAAGCTTATATAAGGGAATAAAGAATATATGATAAATTGTTATGTCAGTTAAGACATTAGAATGATTTTTAATGATATGTTGCCAGACTCTTGCTATATTATTGGCTACATTTTAAAACTACATGTAAGGCTATTTTTTGAGCAGTAAAAGTTGCTAACATCAACTATATAAAATTAATATGAAAAAAAATATTTGAGACTATATAACAAATTTTATGCATCTTCTTAATTGCATTACAAGTATAATAGTGTGAATAAATATGTCCAATTTTTTTCTTTTTTATGTCCTTCGAGTCTCATTGATAAGTGCTAACAAGAGAAGAAAAATTTAGTCTCTCTCCCTTCAAAAATGGATCAATTACTATACTCTATCTTTGCAAGAGTGAATATCATGTGAATATCTTTGGAATTTTGTGCTGATATAGATATGTAGCACCATGAGTACTAGGTATCTGGTGTAATCTTACGCAGGTTCATCTTATTGGAATTTGTTTTTTGCCGCAATAACTTCGTTCTGTGTGTTGACAGATGACGGGTCCGTTTAGGTCTCATCTTGCGTAAACCGTGTGTTCCATACCAACCTAAGTTTCCATTTCCGGTTCAAGTTGCATGTGGAGTTGCACATACTGTTATTGTTGTGCAGGATGGATATAAGGTGTGGTCTTGGGGTAGCGGGCGATGTGGAGTTCTTGAAACCGGTAACGAATTAGATTGTTATACCCCCACCAAGGTGCGGTGGCCTCTAGCGACAGAAGATTCAGAAGAAGAGGAATCAAAGAGCTCCCAGACCATCGAAGAATAGGATGCAACCCACAACCGTACCAATGAAGAACCTTTCCACCTCTATCACGGTATGCGTTCTTAACCCAGTCACCATGCGAACTAGCTCTACTAGAACTACCTGTGCCTTGGCTGTTGCTCTCTAACATCCTTCTCAACTCTTGGAGAGACTATTGCGATTTAGAAAAATTGGGACTACTAGGTTTTATTTAAAATTTTTAGGGGTCAAATTTTAGGGATCATTTTGAGTATTAACTCTTTTTTTTTCATAAAAAATTGAGAATTCTATCAAAAGTTGTTTTAAATGAATCTTGACTTGGTCCAAAGTCCTCGTAAAATAAATTTCGATGATAATGTTAAGGAATTTTTGAAACATTTTTTTTTGTCTTTCAAATTATTCGGTCTAGATCTTTAAAACCTCCAATAATTTGACTCTTATGTCATTAGTTAATGAAATATTTTAAATTTTAATTGTGTCATTCAATATTTTTTGTGTTCATCTTTGTCATGGATCTATTGATACAGATTCATTGATACTGATATCGATCATAATTAAATATACAATAAAATTATTAAAAATCAATATACAATTTCAATTTTAAAATTCAATTATAAATAACCTAATAAAATTCCATGGTATATGTGTGTTGTTTATCATAAAAATTATTGATGTTGCACATATATATTGAGGTTTTTTTTATATATTATACTAAATCAAAATATTTATTTTTATACATTATATTTTTTTAGTGCT
>NC_029772.3:100407421-100493725 GCF_000817695.3 Arachis duranensis | reverse complement strand
ATATATATATTTAATATGACTCACTTTAAATTTTAAATGATTCTACTACAAATAAACTAAACTTAATCGGCCAAAGTTTCGGAATTCACTTTTTTATTTATCTATTATTTTGACTATTATTTAACCTAATCAAATTTAATTTTTGTGTCGTCACTCTTTTATTCCCTTAAATCCTCTTCTTATTTTTATATTTTCAACCTTCTTATTTTTGTGTCGTCGCTCTTTTATTTCCTTAAATCCTCTTCTTATAGTTTAATAAGATAGAACTAATTAAAATAAAAATTTTGACACTAATTTTAAAAAATTTGGTCCAAAATTAGGCCAAACAGACCAAACCAAACAAACTGAGTCAATATTGGGCCCAAGGCCCAACCCATTAGTCCAATACACTTAAAGAAGAATCATTCTTCTTCCCTCATTCAGCAAAAATGCTGAAGCAAGCTCAAGAACAAGGGAAAGGGAACAAAACCCTTGTTCCACTTCAAACCACCATATCTTGCTACTTCGAGCTCTAATCGCCACATCGTTTGCAGCCACGCATCCGCGACAACAAGCTCTACAAAGTCCAGTGCATAATTTGGTAAGGAACCTTCATTTTCACTCACAACCTCATTTTTCTCTAATTTTTGAAAATTCAATATAGTGGGTGTTGAGATTTTAATTCTTTTATGTTATAGGATCCAATTAGCTTGAGGAAAACGATTAACCTTGCTTCATTGGTACTTGAGTAAGGTGAGAATCCTAGAATCCTAATTAATTCATTATGTATGTTGGGTATTAAATTTTGGGTATACATATGTGGTTATGTGAATTAGGTGTGTAAATATGTAAAGTGGAGCTTATTTGTGAAAATTGGAAGCTTGATTTGGATCTTGGTTGCTGAATTTTGGTGTTGAAGGCTTGCGATCTTGCCTAAGTGGGTTGTCTTGGGTTATACGAAAAAATTGGCCAAGGTATGGTTTTGGTTTCTCGTATTTAATATATAATGTCTTGTGAAAACTTAGGCTGAGTGATCATAGGATAGGTGTGAATGCATGAGTATGCTTAGTACCTTTGATGATGATTCTTAATATGGATTGAATATCTGTTGGTGATTATTGTTTATGATGGAATAGAATGATAGATGATGGTTTGATGATGATTGATAAGTTGATAATAATGAATATGTATAGATGATGGATTGTTGATGATCTTGTTGGTATAATTGTGAAGTTCATGTATGAGAACTATGTAAAAATGGAGGTATGGTGGGTGATGGAAAGGTGTAGTGTTGTGTTGATGTGATATGGTATGTTGTGGTGCTGACTATATGCATAGAATGTTGAAGTTGTGTTTGATATTTTGTGAAAATAGAGGTTTGAGGTTTTGGTTGAAAACTTGATTTTAACGAATTTCGGCAGTTCATAATTGGAGCCTCAAATCTTGGATAGAAATGAAATTTGTTTCAAATCAAAGATGGTTTTACAAGCTTTAAAACGGTATAAATTTTGTGAAAAATGAAATTTTGTAGAGAAAGTTATGGATGTCGAAAATCTTGTGCAAAAAGCTAATCTTTCCAAGTTACAGCAAAACCAGAATTTCTGGTTTGTGCACACACACACTGTTATGCATACTCTGAGTAGGGGCCATGGTTTCACTTGTGCGTGCGCACGCGGTGCACACCCTGTGATTTTTAGAAAACTTGCATACGCACACTATGGTACGCACGCACACCATGTGATTTTTGGCAGATGTGCATACGCACACGTGTATACATGCTTGCTGTTGGGAGCATTCGCACCTCCTAGTGCGTACACTCCTCTATGAACAATTACACAAGTTTGCATACGCACACACTCTGTTTCTCAACAACATGTATTTTTGTGATTTGAACATGGATTACAAACTTCTAAACCTCTATTTTTACTCTTTTGGCCCCTAGACCTTAGTGGTTTGCCTACTAATGAGATGAAGCTAGGAAAATGTGGTAACTTGAGAGTGAAGTAAGGTTGAAAATGATGAATTATGTATGAAAGTGCAAAGATACGAAGGATATGTGTGACACCATGGCCATAATGAATGATCATGCAATAATTATGAATGTTTATGTGGCTTATGCACTCAATTTTATCTGAGATACGAGTTTTCCTGGGTAAAGTACCGTGGCTAGCTACCATGTGTTCCAAGTTGAGATTCGATACTCTGTTGAGCCTACGTCGTAAGGGTGACCAGACACGTATAAATTCCCGAGAAGGATACCCCCAAGAGCAAATTTTATTTATGAGAAAAAAGCTATACATAGACTCTTGGGATGCACAGCGGGAGACAGTCCAGGATTTAGTAGCCGAACTTGTCAGGTTGACTTGATAACCGACAGATGAGACTCGTCAGCCATAGGACAAGCATGCATCATATGTATATTGTTTGAATTGCTTGTTTGTGCATTAATTGGGAATGCCTAAGTGAACTTACTATGTTAATTGTTATATTTTCTATCTGCAGTACTTGTATTCTACATGTGTTTGTCATTGTTTGCTTGTTTGTTTGTGGGGTTTCACCGGTGTTGGAGGATTGGAGGAAAGGAGGAGGATTGAGGGTTTAGATTTAAAGTTTTGATTAAGTTAGGGATCCTTAAAAAACCACCTTGATTTATGGTTTCTACTTTAGTTCTTTAAACTTTATAATCTGAGTGTCGGCGTTCTAGGATTGCCTTTGGCTTTTCTGGGATCTTATATCTTATGTATGTGGAACCATTACCATGCTGAGAATCCCCGGTTCTCATTCTGTACGGATATTTGTGTTTTTCAAATGAGGTCGAGAGACACCACGCTAAACGTCTGGAGTTTCTACAACGAAGTGGATCTTTTGAGACTTTGTTTTGTGTACTATTTATATATGATCATATGTCTAGAACTCTCCTAATGGCTTGTCTTACTTTGTGCCTCTTAAAGGTGTACGGAGCACTGGGGTTTCTTTTGTGTATTTTGGATTATGGACCATATATATATATATTCTCTAGCCAGCCTTAGCTTCGCAGACTGAGTTAGGAACTTGTTATTTTGTACTCTTGACCCTCTACTCTCGTTTTCTGTATATACATATTATGAACCTTAGCTTTCTTTGTATGCAAGTAATCCTTATTCTTGAGCGTTGCGCTTTTACTTTTGCGATTTTGTTTTACTTATCCTTCAAGACTCCTCATATATTATATTCTTTCAAGTATTATACGTATATATGTTTTATTTTTAGAGATCGTAATATCACACCACCTCTGCTTTATGTCTTAAGGGTAAAGCTTTGTGTGGTAGGGTGTTATAATTAGTGATTCCCGGTTATCTAGCTCGTTTGAGCCGTAAGGATGATTTGGGCTTGGGATCCAGGTCATTGTTAGGTCGTTGAGGTTCTGGATGCCAAGTTCAAAACAGTTACACCCGAAGCGTGAGAGCATGCTTGCTTGGTCTTGTTGCTGGTGTTGGTGAGTTCAGTTTTTCGTAGCTTGGGACGCACACTAGTTCTGTTCATTGCATTTTTCGATGATAGAATTTGTCCGATACGTTTTCCAATGCATCATAATAACGCGTAGTGGAAGAAAGAAAGGTTTCATTTTTTTCCTTTTTTGCCCCTCGTCTCTCCATATTTCCCTTTGAAACGTTAGGGGGGTTTTATTTTTCCTTCTTTGCAACTACCTTTCTCATTTCTTCTTTATTTTCATAACTGTCTCTTCACCTTTTCTTGTTCAGTGTATGGTTACTTGGACTCTTCCCTGTCAATCATTCGTTGCTACTGTTGAGGTTTTGGGTGTTACTTTGTCTTGCGCCCGTGTTGTTTGCTACTCTCCTGTAGTGCTCTCTTTCCCATTCTTTCGACAATCAGTTTGCTACCTCTTGTTTCCATGTTTCCACTCGTTCAGTGCTTGCCTTTTATTTGTTGTTCGTATTATGCTTGTCGCATTTCTTTTCATGTTGCGACAATAGGTGGCAGGTGCCACTGTTTTAGAATTTGGTAGATTTTGACATAGGATTTTTGTGTTCTCTGTGCTTTTGGAGAGTAAGCTGATGGTGGTACCCCCTTTGGTTATAGGTATGGTTCGGTGGAGGGCAGTTCACTAAAACTCGAGTCCAATTTTCCTAGCTAGGGATGTGCCGGACGTTACCATTGGGTGGCTTCTAATGTGTTGGGTATGCCTTCTAGATTAGGTGAGAGTGATCTTTAGAAACTTCGAGATGAGGGGTTGTATGCGGCAGAGGCAAAGTGAAGCGTCAGTATGAGCTTGTGCCCACCGATGAGAACGAGAGGGTATGCTATTGTAACCTGCATTCCCCCAAGTTCTCGATTGGATGTGGGTTCATGAACCACTGTTCACCGAGTTGAAGATTCGACTGACCTTCTCTGATTTTATCGTGGCCCTTCTGAATAGGGTTTTCGAGACGCTGTCCTAGTCACATCCGAACAGTTGGGGGTCATCCAAACGTTTGAGTTGGTGTGTGACTTCTTGGAGGTTTCGGCTCGGGCTAAGGTCTTTTTATTTTTCTTTTTCTGTACTATTCCGCATAAAAAGGGAAAGCATCAGAAGGGCTATATCTCTTTCTGGGCTCAACCGAATTGTCGGATATTTGATTTGTTCGAGGATTCATTTCACGGGTTTAAGACGGAATATTTCAAGGTTCGCCCTTCTCGGGGTTCATCACCCATTTCGGTTGACCTCGGAGGGAAAGCACCAAATTGCTGCTTATTGGAATTTTGGGGTGGGGGCCTCCTATTTGATGAGGATCACTTATGAGGGTTTATCAGCCGAGAACAAAGATATCACTGACGCTTTATTGGCAATTTTTGGGGATATGTCATTGAATTCTCGTGACATTATGGGGGATCCCGAGGCAGATAGATCCTATGTGGGTAGGTTCCTTTTCTTAAGTTTAGCTAGTTTATGATTTGTCACATTTTATTTCATGTTTATAACTTGTGATCTTTGCTTTGTTTTTGTTGTTAAGATGGCAGGTGAGTAGATAACTCTAGCAAGGTTGAAGACTGCTTTCCTCCGCTACTTAGAGAGTGGGGGTGATAGGGTTTCATTGTCAACTCCTTCGGTTGCTTCTCAGCCAGGCTAACAAATGGTGTCTCTGGAAGTGGCTGCTACCGGGGCAACTATTGCCGATGCTGAGCTCGTGGAGATTCTTGTTCCAAAGTCTGGTAAAAAGCGGAAGAGGCCGGTTGAAGGGAGTAGCGGGGAGAATCTTGAAGAGGAGGTGAATGTTCCTTCCGTGATGGATCACGGTTTTGATGCTCCAGCATTCATTAACCAACACCTTCTATCGGGTACCAAGGAGTTCTTCCGAGATTGCGACCTTGCGGGCCAGGACAAGTCCGTGTATTGGGCTCTACTTCGTTCTACCATTATTGTTCAAAAGGAAAAACTGACGATGTCCTAAGTGCTCCTTCTAGATGGCAAGTTCCGTCATTTCCAGGCAGAGGTAGGCAAGTTAAAAAAATAACTAGAGGATACTGAGATTGCTCGGCTAAAAGCTGCAAAGGATGCTGAGGAGGCTAATTCGAAGATCTTACATCTCTCAGAACGAGAGACCGAGCTTACCTCTCAGCTTGCCCAAGTACAAAAGAGAGTTGTCGATGCTAAGTCGAAGGCTGCTTTTGTTCGTGCCAAAGTGGAGTCTTTAAAGGCCGAGGTTGTTCAGCTAAAAAAGGACAAGGAAGGCTTGCTCCCCAATGCTAAAGATGCTATTTCAGCAATTGAAGAAGCTTTGAAGGTTCAAGTCTAGGTGTTATTTCCCGATGTGGATGTGTCCGTCATGGGGGACTTTTGAACCGTGAAAAATGGAAAGATTGTTGATTCAGAATAGTATTTACTTTTTATGTTTTGGTAAAAAAATTTCCTAAGTTTGTAAGTCATCTATTCGGTATGTATACATTGTTTTGATGGCTTTTTTTGGGTCACTTGTTGTGAACTTGAATGGAACTCTTGGGGGGCTAATTTTAATGCTTATTTGTTTTTGGATATCGTTTTATTGGCCTCGGGGGTGTTTAGTCTTTAGGGTGACTGTTTTATTTGTACTATTTTGCTTTGGTTAAAACGTAAAAATAAGGAAAATCTTTTCTTTCAAATGAATAAATTATGTATTAAAATTTGAAAAAAGTTAGGCCTCATTAAAACCTCCCATTATCTTTTGGTAGAAGAGTGTTCGAAAAGACAAACTAAAATGAACATGACAGTGAAAAATAAAAGAAATATGAAATTTGTAACTAAACCTTAAAAATTGCTAAAGTTATCAACTCGGTAGAATTCGCCTATGGGAGTAGCGCCATATGTTCGCAACATTCCATGACCTTAGGAGCTTAGTGCTATTAAGCCGTTCCAGTTTGTATGCTCCTCTTTTCCCTGTTTGAATTCCTGTTTCACGACGTTTTGGTTATATCTCAAACTTACTCTTTGTTTTAAGGCGAGTTATCATAGGTGGGCTATGCTTCTAACCTTACCCACGAGATCCCGTTCTGCGACTTTGTTGTGCCCTCCGACAGTTCTACGAGGGTTGGATTCTCCGACCTTAATAAGAATGACTGCTTCTAGGATGTATCTTAGCTTGACAGGGGACTCCTCGGTCGAGCTGTGGGTTGATGTTCGGTACGACTAGAGTACAGAAGCAAGTTTATCAGCCCAAATTCCTTTGGCTTCGTCTAGCCTTTTCTTGAGCCCGTTTAGGATAACCTTGTTGACCACCTCTACTTGGTCATTGGTATATGGGTGCTCTACTGAGATGAAATTCTATGAGATGTCAAGTCCTTTCAGGAACTCCTTGAAGCGCTTATCTGCAAATTGCTCCCATTATCTAAGATCACGATCTCTGGAATTCCGAATTGGGTTATGATTTGTTTCTAGAAGAATTTTTGGCTTTGAATGGCCATGATTGTGGCCAGTGCTTTAGTCTCAATCCACTTGATGTAGTAGTCGATAGCCACTATGAGAAATTTGGATTGTCCGAGAGCCATGAAAAAGGGCCCACGAGGTCGATTCCCCAAGTCTCGAAAGGGCATTCTACTGTTATCGTGCTGAGCTGGTGTGAGACCGCTTGGTGAAGGTCAACATGCACCTGGCATTGCTTGCAACTCTTGACTAGTTAGAGGGAGTCTTTGTTGATCGTCGGCCAGAAATACCTAGCCCGAATGACCTTCTGAGCTAGGGTTTTACCTCTGACATGATGGTCGGAACATCCCTCGTGACTTTCTCGCAAAATGTAATCTATTTGACTGAGCTCTATGCACTTGAGGAGGGCTTGAGAGAGTCTTCTTTTATATAATTGTCCTAATATTATGGTTTACTTTGTGACTTCCCGCTTCAAACATTTTTCCTCCTTCAGGTCCTCAGGTAGGTCCCCGGTAGTGAGGTATCTAAGGATCGGGGAGGTCCATGAGTGCTAACTAAACAGCGGTAGGTTTGTCGTGCAAGTAACCATGACAAAAAGGTGTTCTTATGACTTCTAGGATTACTGAATGGTATCTCGAAAATGATTTGGTGCTGGCTAGTTTTGAGAGTAGGTTAGCCCTTGAGTTCTTTTCCTTGAGAAGGTTCCGGATAAACAAGTATTGTTGTAGTAAGGGGTCTCGTGTTTGGTATTCCCCATTTATTTGGGAACTAACTATCTGAGAGTCACGAAAAACTTTCAAGGTCTTTGTGTTGACTTCTTTAGCTAGCGTTAAGCTGACCAAGAGAGCTTCGTACTTAACTTGGTTATTGGAGATTGGGAATTTGTATCGAATTGACTGTTCGATAGTAATCTCGCTTTCATTTTCCAATATTACTCCTACTCTGCCAGAGCTATTATTCGACAAACCGTCGACGTGGAATTTCCACAACTTGGGAGCTTCACTTCCTAGGGTCAACTTAGTGACGAATTCTGCCATGGCTTGAGCCTTGATAGCATTTCTGGGATCAAACCAGATTTTATACATAGTTAGTTCCACCGACCAAGGGAGCATCCGTCATGCCAGGTTTGGCTTCTGAAGTACTTGCTTAACGGCTTGGTCTATTTAGACCCTGATAGGGTGGCTCTAGAAGCATTATTGGAGATGACGGGATGCCGTGAATAGGGCATAGGCAAGATTTTCAAGCCAGGAGTAACGCATTTTCAGCATTCTGGAAACTTTGCTTATAAAGTATATTGGTCATTGTGTTTTTTATTCATCTTCTCGCATCAACGATGTTGCTAACGTCTCTTCCGTTATGGAGAGGTAAAGGTATAATGCTTCTCTCATTTTATACTTTAAGATTAAACGAGGTTTTATTAATACCTTTTTCAAGTGTTGGAAGGCCTCTTTACATTCGGGTTTCCATTAGAAATTTATACCTTTTTTCATAAGTTTGAAAAAGGGATGCGCCTTCTGAGTTGAGGCGCCGAGGAAGCGGGAGAGGATGGCTAGTTGTTCGGTCAACCTTTGGATGGTCCTGAGGTTCGCTGGGCTGTTCTTTTCGAGGATAGCCCGGCATTTTTCTATGTTGGACTCCACTCATTGTGTGATCATGAAGCCTAAGAATTTCTCCGCCTCCATCCCGAATGTGCACTTTGCCGGTTTGAGCCGCATCTGATGTTTCTCTAGAGTTCCAAGTTTGAGTCTAAGGTCGTCAATAAGCTCTTCACCCGTTTCTATTTTGGCTAGCATGTTGTCTATGTAGGCCTCCATCTTTGTTCTTAAAATGTTTATGAAGATATTTGTGTCTAGTCTTTGGTATGTGGCACCCATATTCTTTAGTCCGGACAACATGATTGTATAACAGTATGTTCTCTCAGGGGTTATGAATGTCATTTTTTTCTCATCTGACTTGTGCATGGGTATCTGGTTGTACTCTAATTATGCATCCATTAAATTGAGGCTCTAGTGTTCGGAGGCAGCATCCACCAGGCCATCGATGTTGGGTTGGGAAAAGGCGTCTTTTGGATAAGCTTTGTTCAAGTTTGTGTAATCGATGCACATTTGCAACTTTCCGTTTGCTTTTCTTAGTATCACGACATTTTCTAGTCAGGTCGCGTAGGATAGTTCCCGGATAAAGCTAGCTTCAAGTAGGCTCTTGACTTGTTTTTTTTATTTCGTTTGCTCAGTCAGAGGAGATTTTCCTTCTTCTCTGGGCTACCAGCTTAGCTTTGGGGTCTATGGCTAGTTTATGAGACATCAAGTTTGTATTTATTCCTGGCATGCTCCTTTAGTAATTCCATAAGTTCCCCTATTAGGTCGGAGGGAAGATTCTTATTGATGAAGGTGAACTCATCCTTGGTTGTCCTATTTGTAGTTTATCCATGTCTCCTTCTGGCTTTGGTCGGGGTTGATCATCTTATCAAGCGTCTAGGAGGTCAGCTAGGAAAATTCATGCCACGTCACGAGCTCATTTCTAGAGAGCTAGACTTGTGTTGTTGCACTCTACCGTGACCTCCCTCTCGCCATGTATGATTTCTACAATGCCATCATCTTCTTGGAACTTCATGATAAAAAATTTGGTGAATATGGTGGCAGAGTGGTCGTTGATTGTCTTCCTCCTAAGCATGATATTATAAGTTGTGGAGTCCTTTAAAACCACGAACTCGAAGAGTATGATTTTTTTCTGACTGTTGGTTCGATGGTGATTGGTAACATTATGGAACTGTCTGGTTTGAAAAAATTGTCTCCGAGTTTGATTACTCTATTACGGTGACTTTGCAGGTTTTCATTTTGGAATCCTAACTTGTCAAGGCTGCCCTGAAAAGGATGTTGGAGTCGACTCTTGTGTCCACCAATATGCATTTTACCAGTCCGGTCAGAGGAGGCCCTTTTTTCGTCTTTTACAACTAGCACTTGGAGATCATTTTTTAATGCGGATTTGATTTTTTGGATGCATCTTTCCTCATGATGACGTTTACTATTATGGTCGGGTCAACGTCTGGGCTTTCGTAATGTACTGGCCTTCCCGCTCTGGTGACTTTTCCCTTTCAATACTCTTGGGTTATCGAATTATTTTAGCAAACTCGAGGAGTTTTTCGTCCCAAATGGCTTGTTCAACACATCTTTAAGGTCAAAGCAATCTTGAGTTTTGTGCCCATATCCCTTGTGATAGTCGCAGTATAGGCTTTTGTTGCCGTCTGTGTGCTTTTTCAGTTGTCTGGCCTTTGGAAGGATACCCTACTCAACTATCTAGTGGTAGATTTCGATGACCAGGGCCGGCAGAGGGGTATAGTTCGTGAATTTTTTCACTCTAGGCGGCCGACTAGGGGCGGTGGTTTCAAGATGTTCTTTTAGGGCTTCTTTGGGCATCGACTTATTCCGTGAGGCCGTGTGCCTGTGGTGCCATTTATTGGCTGCCACGACTTGGCTCACTTCTTCGTTGTTTATGTATTCTCTTGCTACATTTTGAATCTCCTACATAGTCCAATCCAGTTTGGTTGTGAGGTGCTTCCGAAAATCTTTGTTCATCAGCCCGTTAGTTAGGCACAAATTAGCCACCGAGTTTGTTAGCCCGTCAACTTCCAAGAACTCATTGTTGAACCTATCTAGGTATTTTCTTGTGGGTTTGTCCAATAGTTGGGATTTCGAGCAGGTTGATTAGGTATTTTCTCTTTGTAATCTGTGTGGTAAAATGTGCCATAAATTTTTTAGAGATATCGTCAAAACAGGATATCAAGCTGATGGTTGGGCCAGCCAGTGTCACCAAAAAGGCTCTGCACCGAATTGCATGGGTTATTCCCTCTAAGTTCGTCTTGGCCTCAAAGGCCATTAAGTGCTCTTAAGGATCTTTAGTGCTATCGTACTTCATGTCAATTGGTTTGTCAAAACCTTTTAGCAGCTTGGCCTTTAGGATTCTTTTCGGTGAATGGAGTAGTCCCCATTATCATGTGTTCACTTCTTGGTGTCTCCTTTCATCATCATCACAGTGGCGTTAGAATTTATGATATTTGCTGCGGTTCCGACGCCTAGCGTGATGTTGGTTTAGCGACCTCTCGTTCCTTTGCTCTCGTCGCAACATGGTCCGGGAGACCGCCTCGCTCGTGCGCTCCCATTGATACTATTCTTTAGAGGTGGCCTAGTCTTCTTGGGTCTGCATCTGATGATAGAGCTCCTGAATTATCCGGTTCGCATGTTCTCCCAAGCCATCGATTGTTTTGCCTTCGCCAAGTCAGCGATCATCTCCTTAACAGCTATTGACTGCTTTGGGTTGGCTGGGCATGGACGGCATTGGTTACCTTCCCATGAGTTGAGGGATAGTTGTCCTTCCGTGGTCCATGCGTTGGGGATGGGGGAGTTGGTAGGTTTGGTTTGTGGTGGTGATTAGAAAGTCACTCTTCATGTTCATCCTTCATGCTACCAAGGTTTTGCAAGTTTCCATGGACGGTGCCAATGTATAAGACTTTGCTGGTACGGGTTGATAAAAGGATCGGAGACTCGCTGGTCTTCGTGATGATGCGATTGGACCTTTGGAGCGGCGGGGGGTGATATTTGCAAAGATACTTCACGCTCAAGTTAAAATGTGTGTGTGTGTGTGTGTAACGTACCTGGGAAAGCTCTAGCCTTCCCTTTATATAATTTATCTTGTTATCTTATCTTTTCAGTTAGCTAAGATAAGAAGAATGTTGGTTAGTAATTTCTGGTTATCTAACTTAAAGTGCTCCCACAATCTTAGGATATAGTGTTTGGCACACTTTACAACATAGAAAAAACGATGCAACAAAACAAAGCAGAACATACATTCACACTTCACATTCATAATCATTATCTTCATAATCACTTTCAATCATTCTTCTTCATAATTTCGTACCCAGAGCAAGTGGACAACGCCACTGCATCTTGTCCGGTCTCATATATCTCAATCAATCAATCTCATCATATCTCATTCAAAGTTCATAATTAACTCAGTTCTCTTTATTCTTCTTTCTCATAGCCAACCTCATCAAACACCTCTCAACACAACCACATTTCATTACTATTATAATTATCTTCATTATTTACTTCTTATTCAACATTACCAACGCCTTATTAATTCAGATAACACTTTGCAAAACCTTCCTAAGTATCTTCTCAAATTATTTAACAGAATCATCAACATTCTAATACTTAAGACTCACTAACGGACTTTAAACAAGTGTAAAAGAGGTTTCGAAAGATAGAGAACTAACAAAACATTTGAAACCTCATTTTTGCTTAAACAACGGGGGCTCGCGTCGCGTGCGTACTCTCACATACGCGAGTTTTCAAAATTGTGTTCCGCGTACGCAGGCCTGGTCCCGCGTACGCGAGATTACAAAACAATGAGTGTAGCTCGCGTCGTGCGTGCAAGTTGTGTATGCGACACTCCATTTTGCTCCAAAAGCTGTCAAGTCATTAAAAATTAGTTTTATAAACCTAACTTCCGACGTTCATAACTTTTCCTACAAAACTCCGGTTTTCACAAACTTTAAATCATTTTGAAGCTCTTGAGATTATCTTTAATTTGAAACAAATTTCATTCAAATCCAAGACTTGAGAGTCAAGTTATGATCCGTCGAAATTCGTTAAAAATCTATTTTTACCAAAAGAATTCAAAACCTCTATTTTCCAAACTCTCAATTTCAAAACCAAAGTTCACACCTTAAAACAACTTCAAATACACTCAAAGAAATTACCTAACCATTTCATTCCTTTCACAATCTCTCAACACTCAATTTTATCAATTTTTTCCCCACAATTAATAACCAACAACAACATAGTTCATTAATAATTCATAGCACCACATCTCCACATTCATTGCTCAAACTCATAATTCTCATCATCAAACACATTCTGCATCACAACCTCACCAACCATCATTGTTATATATACACACACATTAACTCCATCATACATATCATGCATCAACTTTATATATACACTTCACCCACACAACTCATCACACTCATAGATACATATAATCCATCAAGTTCAACAAATCAACACATTCAAGTTTATCCTATGGTCATCTAACCTAAGTTTTCACGTAACATTATATATTAACTACGAGAAACTGAAAGCATACCTTGGCCGATTCCTCTCCAATGTCGAAGCACCTAACATCAAGCTTCCAAGACTCCGAATCAATTCCAATAAGCTCTAATTTGCCAATTCAACACAATTCAATCTATTTTCATAAAATTCACCAAATTAATAACTAGGGTTCACAACTTCACATAATTGAATAACCGCAAGGGTTTAGAGTTTTCTTATCTTACCCACAGATTAATTAGACAAAACCTTATACTTATCCACCGCTAGAGTACTCTTAAACCATCAAAATTATAAAATCTCTCAATACCAAGGACTCAAATCACAAAACTGAAAAGGGGAGAACTGGGCACAAAATCAAAATTTCCTTACCAAATTGTTGGGTGTATTTTATAGAGAATTTCGAGACGAATACATGACTACTGACAGCTCCTCAATTGGAGGGCCATAAGGATGATTTGGACTTGGAAACTGGGTGATCGTTAGGTTGTTGAGGCTCCAAATACTAGATCAAGAACAATATATATCCTAACCAAATAGGCACATATCTAAAGTATTATGAAAATAGAGATACATCTAAGTTTTTAATGTGATTATTGGGTCTTCTCTTTCATTTGTTTTAAATTTAAAAAAATTATATTTCTCTTCTAATAAATTAAAACAGAATAGTCACACATTTAAATAGAAAAAAAATATGAAAAAATATGCAAAAAGTTGTTTAATGGGGTTATTCTTTTCTTTTCTTTTTTTTTATGTGATAGCTGAAGAAATTCACGAATAAACGGAAGTAAAAATAAAAAAAAAGTGAAGACAAACATGTGACAAGGAAAAAATGTGAAGATGAAAAAGGAAAAAAAATTAAAACAATGACGAATAAGTGAAAAAAAAAAAGAACAGAGAATGAAATACAATATAATGATGAAGGTTGGGAGTTAGAAGAAAGTTCAAATTGTTGACATGAAAAAGTAACATAAAAAAAAACGAACACAATTTGATTAGCATATGCTTCCTTTCTAGGCCTGTACAGTGTAGAATTACAAAGGTAGAGTCAACAGACAAAGTATATGTCAATCATCACAAAGGTGACTAAAATTCAAGGGAGAGCAAGGAAACCAAAAAAGGAGTCCCAATAAATTCTTTTGTTGAGAAGGTAAATGAAAAAAAAAATGAATACAAAATTGTGCAAGAGTATGAAATATTTCCACACAGATTGACTACATAATTAAGTTAGCTGTTGATTTCTAGTAAGGAGCATTAAAAATAGACGAATTCATACCTTTTCGCAATTACTTGTAATATGCAAAACAAAGCAGTCGATCCTTCTTTCATCTGACACAGTCGCATAACATGAGTGGCAAGTTTTAACTGCCCTGCAATGAAGGAGTGTAAATTTTCCAACACTACTTTAGAAGAATTAGTATATACAGAAACAGCAAAAGCAGGATTCATAAAGAAGATACATATATGTTTACCAATATTAGAGACCATATCTTGGGTTCATTGATCAAATGATTAACATTTTTGTATAATAGTTTCTCAAAAATTGATAGAGTTATCATTTGTTTTAATTTGTCAGTAAAACTTAGTTCAAATAAATAAACTAAAAGTTAAGATTTGAGCTAAGTATTTTTTTTTTTCATTTCTCTCTCCCTTCCACACTCACTTCATATAAAAAAGAGATAAGCATGAATGAAACGTGTTTTAAAGTTGAACCCTGTTTAGGATTCTCTGAAGTGAAAAAGTTAGTGGGACCTTAACTTTGGATCAATACAGTAAATTTTTTTGAACCGTGAAAGCCATCAAATTAATACGAAGGTAGATCTTTTGAGGATCCCAATC
Organism: Arachis duranensis; assembly: GCF_000817695.3. Classification (NCBI taxonomy): domain Eukaryota; kingdom Viridiplantae; phylum Streptophyta; class Magnoliopsida; order Fabales; family Fabaceae; genus Arachis; species Arachis duranensis. Next base: position 100,478,923 of record NC_029772.3, on the reverse strand, counting down.
CTTCGAACCCATCCAAAACCAAATTTTCAACACATGCAACATTAGATGGACTTTTCTCAATTCTGAATTGGATTATTTCCTAGAGAATGGATTCACCACCTCTTAAGGAAGGCTCCTCCTGAACGTATTTGATAAATAGAAGTAATGCTGCATCAATGCCTTTCAAGTGGAATTCAAGCTCAAGGAGGCTCTGCTGGCTTCAATGCGAACTTGCCACATTGCCTTCAAATCCTTAAAAGGCTTCACAAGTTCATACACACGATCCTGTCGAAATCTCAAAGTGTTAAATATTTTCAGTCCTCCTTTGGATAAAAGAGGTGAAGAGTAATAAGAAAACACTTACAAGAGGAATGAACCTTGACAGCTTTAGAGCAATCTGAGCCAATGTCCGAATATAACTGATAGTCAAGATTCCATTGTAGCTGGGCATGAGGCTGGCACAAAATACTTTAAGAATGTAAAATATCCTTAAAAGTAACATGGATAAATCCAACCTACTCATAAAGAGATGACAATAGGAGGATACTCTGTCATCAAGAAGTCAGAAAAGAAGAAATTGTTAAAATTATTAGTGAAAAAAGTGAGAGCCTTGAAAGATCAACAATAATGCACACATTAAGTCGATCAACCTATGCAATGATTATTAGTCTTCATTTGCGAATTCTGATTCCAACTATAAACTAAAAGCGAGGATTATTCTGGAAAAGAAACTAATTTTGGATAAACTATACTTGGATTAAAAGAAACATATAAAATGCTTCGATAAAAAGAAATAAATTACGGTCCAAAATTATAGTTTTAAGCTAAAAATAATACCTCTAATAATGGCAAGGAATTTTTTGAAAAATTTAATTATAAGCAAAAGCTAGTTATTTTAGAATTATGATATTTTTATTACCAAATTAAATAAGTATCAAATCTTATGAAATATAAACAAATAGTTTCTTTCCCTTTAATGTATTATGCAACTTTTTTCACATCCCACGACAAGATTACTTCAAACTTAATATTAATTGATTTTCACGCAAACAATAGAAGTGCTTAAGTTTATAGATAGTAAAAGTAACAAATGATACGATGTAAGCATGGTAATCATGGAAGTGCAAGAGTAACAGTCCATGAACCTGTTTCCCAAATTCAATCTCGCCAACCGACTGAACCAGTGCAGCAAGCCAGAAGACATCTGAGTAAGGGTTCCCATTGTTGTCATTGTACTGTAAAGTTTAGGAGAGAAATGACATCAACAATGAAGCTACAAAACTTTTATATAAACCAAAAGAAAGTACACTTTTTAAAAAGATAAAAAGTGTCATTGCCCACACAACTTGCATCATGAAACCAAAGAAGAATTATTAACAATAGAACTAGAAGTAACAAAAAATGATTCAGTACAACAGCTTTAAAGAGCAAAGAATAGATATAATTAACATAAGTTAAAATGATTTCATTTGTTGGCAACCTCTATGCCTGCAAAGACACAGATAATATCAACAATTAATACTCAATTTAACTCCCATCAAATTGGAGAATACAATTCAGTTCATACAAATTTCCTTGTTTTCATGATTATGAGTCTATCTTATCAAGAATTCAAGATACTCAGAGGAATATATATTATATACAGATAACATAAACCATAAATAACTGAGCTTTCAAACGTTCTTTTTACATAATTGCTTAAGTAAGCTATCCCCCAAACTGGCCTTTTGCTGTACAGCCAAATAGACCGGGAAAAAAATTTGAACATTTGACAAGATGTATAACATATCGTAGGCACCTTTAAAAGGATTTTGTATACACCTTCAGGATGAATTCCACTTCATGGAAGCAAACTTAAGTTAAACTTAGAAGAAGGAATTGATACAACCAACAGAAAATAAGCAATCTCCTTCAATAGTTGTAAAACAAATTCGAGACAATCTTTAAAGTGTGTATTTTCATTAATTGTCTTGTCTCAGCTCAATATGCTAGGTAAATAAATTAGCCTTTGTACAGATCAGACTATCCCAAAAGTTAACACAAACCTTGTATCTACAATACCGCGCCTCATTATTACCCAAATATTTCTTAATAAAAAATCTGTCAAGAAACCAGAAAGCCCGTCCAAAAGCCATTCTGAAAATAAGCATTCAGCCATAAGTTGGAGAAAACAGGTTTTAGTAAGTACTAAGTTACCATCATCTGGTCCCTCGGGAGTGATATATACACCAAACCATTGTCTTGCAAGAGCATATGCAAGTTTTATCCTTGTATCAATGGTCTGTCAGAACAAGCACTAGTGCTGATCAATAAAGCATGCAAAACAGCCAAACTTCATGCAGGAAATTCACGTGTGAAAGGAAAAGCAGTTCACCATTCCCTCAAAAGAATCTGATTAAAAAAAAGGAACAAAAGAAGTATAGTAGTAAGCTAACCTGGTCGATAAGCTTTTCATCAAACAAAACTTGAGAACTAAATATATTCATAGATGCTCCTAAACTCATTGAAGAAACTGCCATCTCTGGCTCTATGAAAACTTGTTTATAAGAGTTAAATGGGAAGTCTGCAGAAAGATAATCCTATAGAAGCTGCTCGCCAATAAAATAAAAACATCCAATCATTATACAAATTAAAAAACTATATATATTTCAGGCAAGAAAATTGCAAGTATCGCAAGTTAAACCTGAAGGCGCTATGAAAATATTCCACTGTATTCCGCATCTTTGACAGATTAGGTAGCAAACACATATGTGATATAAGACTGAATTGGTGATCAGGAAGAATTTCAAATGGGGCTACAGCCAAAGATATCCACCTTGCAGCAACTGGAACATCCAATTTATATACATATGTTTTCCGAGGAGGATTATCCAATTTATATACATATGCTTAAAACCTGAACAAGAAAGGAGATTCAAACATACAAATTTAACAGTGCAACGCATACAAGATAGAGATAGTTTCTTCGAACAAAGGAAGACAATTTCGAGTGAAATCTAAGTGAGAGAATCTGAATCTGTATTACAATTATTGTTACAGCTCAGGGGCAGAGAAGTCATTCCAATCTTAAGTTAGTTTCACTTTCTCTAACTGATCTAATTCTAAACTGCCTACACCTTCTAGAATTAAGGCTCAGCTCACTCAATTAGGATGTAAGGCTTTTTTACAATTTTAATCATTGTGGTTCTGGTCTAAGGTAGCATCAACCAAAGAAAAATATCAACAGAAATAACAGAAATCTCACTTTCCCCTTTTATTTGTGTGTCATGGAAGCTGTACACACAGTGTTAAGCTGCTTCATAATATTGTGAAAGGCAAGAGAAAAATCATGAAACTAAAAAAGGCATGCCCCATAGGAACCACAGTTTAATAAATCCTCAACCCTAGAGATGCATGCGGTGAGCATGGATTGAACATGCAACCTTCAGATCTTCAATCTAATGCTCTCCCAACTAAGCTATCACCGCAATTAATGCACCACCAGCAGTGCAGAGTTGTATTCTGAGTGAAGGTAACCCACAAATCATACACCACCCAGAGTTATACCATGATGACAATTTGTTTAGAACATATTATCCCAAGAAAAAGGAAAACAAGAAAGAAGAAAGAATGAAGGTTGTATTCAATCCAATCCAAATAGGAAGAGGAGAAAAATGAAAATCTGTAGTCTCAATCCTCAGATTTTTTACATCAGGCAATGCACAATCCAACATATACAATTACATGCATCTCATGACAGATTACAGTTCCTTCTTAAAGCTATTTCAAGAATCTAATAAACAAATATTGAAAGGTTGGAGAACCACAATTACAAAACAAAGTTCCAGCAGCATATTTCCCTGTCCAGACACATCATAAAATTCAACGCAATTAGGTTGCGGAAAAGTGTCCTTAAGTTTATCCCATTTTACAAATCTTAGGTTCTTTCAATGAAGCCTACAACTATGGCAACAAAGCTTTTTTTCAACTAGGTAGGTACAGGTGACTACATAAACTAAATGACGTCTTTTGTATCCTAGCACTGAAAGTCAACTTGATTAAAGACTGAACAGTCATGAATTTTTGTCCTTATACTCACATCTCTGCCAATGACTCAAAGTAATTGACTTTGCTGCATACTGTGTGGGTCTACACTCTCACAAAATTCACCAATGCATGTCCATTAAACATTCTTAATAATACTCCTCAGATGATGTTTATTCCTAGAATTTGTTTGATCATAGTCATATTCCTTTCCATTGTAACCATATTTCATATGCAGATAATAATACTGAGTTCTTGGAGGTTGAAACTGGAATCGTGAAAGGCTTTCAAGGACTCCATTTCCCTTGACCCAAATGAAACACTTGCAGATTGGATTGAAATCCACCCTCATTGCAACTGATTTAACATTCAATGTGACCCTTCTTCAAGCCTTCAAGTTCTTGATACTTCAAATTCATTTACTGGTCATATTTCTTATCAGTTAAGTCATTGCACTCAACTCACTCAACTTAGTCTCTTTGAGAATTCTCTCTCAAGTCCAATCCCTCCCGAGTTAGGAAACTTGAAAAGATTGCAGTATTTGGATTAGGAACTAACTTCTTGAATGGAACCCTTCCTGAGAGCATATTCAACATCATTTGAGTTGTATGAAAATCACTTGACTGGAAGTATTTCCCTTGAATCAGGTGAAATTCTTCCAGACACATTGATGTGCTTCATAATTTGAAATTTCTAATCTTGAATTACAACCATTACATGGTTCCATCCCTCCTAGCATTATCAATTGTACTATCCTGGTAAATGTAAGTTTATCTTTAAATTCATTCACTGAAAAAATTCCTTAGGGCTGTTTTAGGAGGGCTAATCTTACTTTCAAACCTGGCATTCAAAACAATATCAGTTGAGATAACGGATTCTATCTCATATCCTGATATGTTTTTATACTTGGACCTCCATGATAACAAGCTTCATGGTTTATTCCAAGAAGCATTGGGAAGCTTAATAAGCTTGTGATGTTGGATCTCTCTCACAACCACCTCAGAGGATCAATTCCTAGTGATGTCATTCATTGCACACTTCAAACACAAGCAGAAGTATCTCAACCTTTCTTACAACAACTTTGCTGGAAGTGTTTCAAAGGAGTTGGGCATGTTGGAAATGGTACAGGCCATTGATATTTCAAACAATTATCTTTGAGGTGTCAATCCCAAGAGAATTGCCAAGTGCAGAAATCTGTTCAATCTTGATTTTTCCAGAAACAAGATTTCAGGTTTGATTTTGGTAGAAGGTTTTAGTCACATGGACTTGCTTGCAAACTTGAACCTTTTAAGAAACCATATAGATGGTCAAATCCCTGAAGTCTTGGCACAACTTGAGCATCTCGCATCCATAGATCTTTCTTAGAATAACTTGAAGGGAACACAATTCCTCATGGCTTTGCCAATCTTTCCAAGCAGATGTAACTTGAAGGCCCTGAGGCTGAGCCAACAAATGGAACATTTTCACATATCAATGCATCTAATATGAAGGGAAATCAGAATCTTTGCAGAGCAAAATTCTTAAGGCCATGCAGAGAAGGTAATAATCATGTTTTATCCAAGAAGAGCACAGCTACTAGTGCTTGTGACTTTGATTCTCAATCGAAACAACAAACTTTGCAATTATAAGCTACTAGTGCTTGTGACTTTGATTCTCAATCGAAACAACAAACTTTGCAATTATAAGCAAAGGGAGAGTAGTGAGAATCAAGAACCAAATTGCATGTCAGTATTAGCTCTCAAAAGATTCAGCTACTAGCACGGACATCATCATTGGCGCTAGTAGTTTGAGGACAATTTACAAGGGCCAACTTGAACAAGGCCAGATTATAGCTATCAAAAGATTGGATTTGCATCAATTCTATGCAAACACTAATAAGATCTTCAAAACAGAACCCAACACCTTGAGCCAGTTGATAACAATATTATCTTGCTCATTCAAAATGAAGGCTACCTTTGGATTTGTCATCATTGTTTCATTTTATAAGTATCTGCATTGGTTTTCTAATATATTTTCTTATGAAGGCTACCTTTGGATTCTTTGAGTCTCAAATGTTTCATTTCCAACAGATCTAGGAACTTTAATTTTGTACATGGTTTCTTAGCACCAACAAGGGGATGTACAAAAACACCTCAACTAGTCAAGCTTTTAATCATCAGTAGTCTATACAATTTTGCATACCCAACCTAATGATTTTAGAATATTCCCAATTCCCATATATGTTAGTATGTAACTTGTGTGTATTAGGAGTATAGAATGAGCACACTTAATACTGACTCTTCTTAAATTGAAGAGATATTTTCTCAATTTGCAACATCCAAAAATGAAGCAAGCAAGACTACATTCTATTATTTTCATGATTGGCTTTTTATTATGTTAGCATATTTTCCATCTCATACTCATGACTTCTCTCTCAGTGTCTTTCACTTAATAATTAAATATACATCACTCTCTTCCATTCCAACCATATATTTGCATAAAAAACAATCCCTAAACCGTTATTGTGACACCCTAATATGTTTTCCATGTTCACTCCCCCCATAATTAACTAGATTGTATTTCCACCTTTTTCGATTATAAAAGCAACACATGTATCATCAGTTCATTTTTTAGGTAGCGAGTATATCATTCCACCGACTTCTCAAATGATAAAAGTAATGTATACCATTCCTTTATTTCAAATTAGATCAAGTATGCAATATCTCAAATGTTTCGGATTATAAAAGCTATCTGTTCAAATCAAATTGGGTCAACTACATCATGTCAAATTTTGGATCAAGTATGTCATGCCACCTTTTCAATTCATAAAGGCAATGTATACAATTCTTTACTTCAAATTGGGTCAAATATGTAATTTCAAAATTTTCACATCATAAAAGCTATCTTTAAGATCAAATTGGGTCAAGTACATCATATCACCTTCTTATATCATAAAAGCAACCTATACCATCCTTATTTTAAATTGGGTCTAAGTATTATATATCAATCTTTAAGTATGATTACCATCATTAATCCTTCTCTTTTATCCTTCTCTTTTTCAAGGAGCAAAACATTTTTATTTAATATGTTCAGCAGATGAACAATGCAAAAAATCATGACCAAATCATATTAGTCAAACCATATTTTTCTACAATCAAGCTGTTAAAAAAAAATCATGGGTCAAAGTCAAACACTACACGTCTACACCAACTTCAAGATGCCTTTAGTATTGGGTCTTCAAGAAGCTAAATTGGATAGACAACATGCATCAATCTCTAAAGATTGTCTACACCATAGGAATTCCTCCTACTCCTCTATACTGCAGTTTGCAGTATTCCATCCACAATCATAGATTTGCATAAAAAACAGCACTTAAACCCCATGTCATTTAACACCCTAACATGCTTCCCATATTCAAGCCCACGTAATCTGTTCCCAGCGCCAGCATAAATTCAGTATATCATATTATAACATTATAAACTTTAGGGTCAAGTATAGATATCACCATCCTGTCGAACAAAAGAAACTAACACCATTTATTTTAGGGTCAAGTATAGATATCACCATCCTCTCAGACAAAAGAAACTAACACCATTTATTTCAGATTTCCATCCTTTCCGATTATAAAAGCCACACATGTCATCCAATGGACAATTTCAATTTTTGGGTCAAGTAGATCATGTCCCCTTTATTCTTATATCATAAAAGCAGACGCATATCATCTTTTATTTCAAATTGGGTCCAAGTATATTGCATCTCAATCTTTTCAAGATCATAAAAGCAACCGTATATCACCCTTTTTTTTAAACTGGGTTCAAGTATGTCATATCTCCATCTTTTCAAGATCATAAAAGCCATGCAAACGTATATCACCTTTTTTTCAAATTGGGTCCAAGTATGTCATATCTCGATCTTTTTAAGATCATAAAAGCCATGTTTACCATCATTCATCATAAAAGCAAACGTATATCACCCTTTTTCCAAATTGGGTCCAATTATATCGTATCTCGATCTTTTCAAGATCATAAAAGCCACGTTGTACCATCATTCATCCTCCTCTTTTATCCGGGCTTGGAACCGGCTATGTAAAAATTTTTGCAACAAAGTTTTACATAGGCAGAGTTATGAATGCCATGCGTACCAGGTTTCATAACGATCCAAAAATTTGGGTGTATTAACATTTCTTTTAACACGTTCAAAAGAGTCATGCATATAATAGCAGAGTTCTACCATGCCATCAAATCAACTAATTTGTTTATCCCACGAATGACTTTTAGTCACATTGATATCCAACATTTTTTTTAATAGTTACAAACTCACCCCACAATTCTTTTCAAATTCAAATGTTAAAACAAATTTTTTTCGAATGAAAAATACAAAAACTTTTTAAAAGATATGCAGAGGAATTGTTTTATGTAGTTAGATAGAAGATATGCTTATGAAGTGATCATCAAAAGTAATTGATAAGAAAAAATACAAGTGTCGTCTTTCTTGAACAGAGGCATGTAGCTGAAAGAGTATACCAACACTGAATATTGCACTCTTTAGTGGAAAAAACAGTAAGCTAAGTCACCTTAGTGTACAATGATTAGATATACCATATTGTATCACAACTCTGATCTATGTGAATAGAAACCAATATCCATAATACAGTGAGAAATTAAACGTGATACGCATATAAAAAGTAATGGAAATATTTGATAATAAAAAAATTAGTCAAAAATAGTTAAATTTATCTTATTTAATATTCATTCTTCATTGTTGTAACAATTAATGAATGTTCTGTTTTTTTTTTATTCCCCTAGTATTACCAAAATTAGCAAAGCTACTAATAATAAGAGGGAATATATAGATAGATAGATGGAACAAACCTTGAGCAGCAGCAATAACAACGTCTCTTTGGGAGTCCCTTAGAATGAGTTGGAGCCTAGTTTTGTAATGTGGATGAGACACATAGAAATCATGGATACACATTCTGATGCTGTTCAAACCCATCTTTCCAACCATTGCTCCACCAACATCAAGCACTGCTCCCACTTTCACTACTCTTGTTGGAAGTGTTGTTGCACCACTACTGTTTTCTTTGACCCATCACTACTATTGCTAACACACCAAAGAACCACACTTAGCCATAATTCTTTGACCCATCACTACTATTGCTAACACACAAATTTATTCAATTTTGTTTAAAAGATATGCTTACCCATAATTCTTAGCGAAGACTGAAATCACAGTTGCTGGAAGCTGTGCTTTGATCACCAAACCTTAAAACACAAATGCCAAGAAGTAACATGTTGCAGTAGTAGTGATAAAACTATACCAAATATTATTACAACAGTGCTTAGCCCAACATATGTAAATAAGTTCAACAATTGATGCACAATAAATCAGTAAATTCACATTGCAACTACGGTATTTTAAAAATATAAACAGTTCAAGATCCTTTGATGAGAGAGTTTTGCAAGAGCAGTAGGTTCCACTTCCACCTGTTCATGGGTAGCATGAAAGACAAAGAAGAAGAAAGAAAATTAGCATCTAGACAATCAGTAATCCACTTAATACTTAGTGCAATGAAAAACATGTTAACAACACAACTAACGAACTACTTTACCACCTGAGAATCACCAAGAGTAAATTGATGATACTGACTCTACTAAAATTGACAATGTAGGTGTAAAGCTTGACCACCCCGAAGGCCCCAACTTCCATTCAGTACACAAGAGTTCTTTACAACAATGCAAAATTAAAGAGACCCCCTATTTTTTTTCTTTTGTATCTAAATTTTAAAACATTTAAAAAATACCATTGCTTAATGTCAAAACACCAAAGCTTCAATTTGTCTTGTAACAATAAAAAAGCAAAATGGAAGAAACTCTAGAATAGAAACTTCTTGATTCTTGAAGAATTGCCATTAACTAACTTATGATGCAGCGGAAAAGTTTCATTTTTTTCAAAAAAATTCCATTATAACGTGCAAGAAAAAGAACAAAAGAAAGATACCCTCTTCATCCTCCTTCTCGTTGATGATAAGTCTTGCCTTCTTCAAAGATGAGAAGGTTGTAGGTAAAAATATAACCATCGACGCATCCATGGGGACTCATCAACAGCATTATTCTACTTCTGAAAACACACCAACATTTTTGTTTCCAAAACAGTTATGATCTTGTACAATTGAAAAGGAAAACAAAACAGAAAAGGGAGAGAAAGATAGAGAGATGAATGAAGAATAATTCACCTTGAAATCCTTGATTCTTGAGGCATTGCCATTAACTAACTAATAATGCAGCGGAAAAGTTTTTTTTTTTTTCAAGAAAATCCATTATAACGTGCAAGAAAAAGAAAAAGAAAAAGAACAAAAGAAAGATACCCTCTTCATGATACTTCATCTTCCTTCTCGTTGATGATAAGACTTAGCTTCTTAAAAAATGAGAGGCTTGTAGGTAAAAATATAAACGCCGACGCATTGATGGGGATCCATCAACAGCAACAGCTTCTTTCCCACCATTATTCTGCTTCTGAAAACGCATCAGCATCTTTTGTTTCCAAAACAGTTAAGAACTGCTACAATTGTGAAAGTAAAACAAGACAGAAAAGGGAAAGGAAGATAGAGTGATGATTGATGAAAGAAGAATAAAGAATAATTCGCCTCGAAATTCTTGAGGAAGCGAGAGAACCGATGCATCGCGCATTGTGAAAGATCAAGAACCAATGGCATCACGAAATGTAAAGAGAGAAAAAAGAACCCTAATGACAATGCTCTAGTTCCTTCACTTGCAATATATCAAGGTGAAAATGATAATGAAAACAGAAGAAAATATTATGCAATTTACGCTAGAGATTAGAGAAGAGTGCTTTTCTTTTTTTAGGTCATGGAAGACGGTTGATTGTTGAACAAAGGATATTAAATTATTTATAGGTCTAGCATTGACGCTAATCCAAGTCGGTGGCTAACTTGTAATTAACACTACTTTAGGACCAACAAAATTGAACTTCTTCGGCCCAACATGACCATTTTACAAAAAAGCTAAAAGTGTGTTTGTTTTTTTTTTTTTTTTTTCAGAGAAAATAGAATTTTTTTTTTCATAAAATTTCTAAAACATAAAATATTAAAAATAAAAACAGAAAATATGAAAATGCAAATCAAATACATCCTAAACTAGTTTACGACGACAATAATAAATTAATAGTGGATTAATCTTTTATTTTTGAGTTGTCAATTTTAGTTTTAGATTTGATCCTTAGAATTTAATTTTTGATATCGTATAAAATAGTTTTATACGTATATCTAATTATGTAGTGTTATATCAATAAAAATATTTTTTTATATTAGTTACGTAAATAATCATATAAAAAAATAGATGCAATTGTTTTACACTGTGAGTGCAATTAAAATTAAACTTTTGATTCTTATACATAAAAAGTTTTGATTTAGATACAAATGTATTTCAATAGCCATATATTTTTAAGTTGTTGTTGCCTTTATTTTGTTTGGTTTTTGGTCCATAAAAAATTATTATGTATGTTTTACGTTTTTATAGAAGTTTGTAAAGATCTTGTATTAGTCTCATTTAAAAGTTTTATATCACAGGGAATTATATTTATCTTTTTCAATTAAAAAATTTGATTAAGAAAACTCACTTCATCAATGCTATAACAAAAAAAAATATTTTCATTGGTTTTTCTTTTTAAATAAATATCTTTCTAAAAATTTTCTTATACATTTTTTGAAAAGGAAAAGAAATTTCCAATTTTTTTTTAATTTTCAAAAACTCTGAATGGGCTGTATATTGGACTGGGACCTCACATTAGTGTTTGGTGTTTGGGCCTAACTTTGATATTTGGGTAAGAGATTTTTTTTTATCTTCTAATGAAAATGTGATATAATGTTCATCCGTCATCCCGCCGCCGTCCTCTGGTTCCCTCGCCGGCGTCATCTGCTTCTGTCGCCACCTCGTCTGCAACACCAAGCGGTATTTTAATTTGTGTTAAATTTCAATGTTAAATTCATAAATTCCGTTGCTAATTATTGCAAAATTCTATTGACTTGTTAAGCGTTAAATTGTATTTTCCCTCACCGTGTTGAGTTTCTTTGAGTTTCAGGGAATGGAGTTCGTTAATACAATAGTTGAAAGCGCAAGGAAAGCTTCGAATAACAACACACGGTGATCAATGTTTGTCTCGCTGCTTCCTTCGTAGTCCTGACTAGTAGATCTTTCAATCAGGAAAAAATAATTGAGGCTCTGGAGACTGAGAAAGCGAATCTTGTAAAATTGAATAAGGATATTAAAAAGATGCTTTAGAATTGGAAGCAGCAGCTTTACACTGAAGCCACCAACGAAGACGCCATCGTCCCGTTGCACAAGCTCAAGGCCATCTACCGTGAAATCCCGCATTCTACACTCGGTAATTTACTTCCTAGTTCCTACCCCTAATTTTGAAGAGTTTAATTTTGATATATTAGTGTAAATTTACAAAGTTATGCAATTACATCCATTATTTTGGACAACCATTTAATGTGAAATAAGTTATTTTTGGTGTTACCTAATTTGGATGCATGCGAAGAACTGCTTGTATAAAAATTAAATTCATTTTTGAAAGCAATTAGATTTGGAATTAGTTTGTATACTAACGTTATAGAAATGTTTTAACTAAAGCAAACATCCAATCATGTATGGATATGATTAGGTAATTAGTTTCAATTAAATTACTTGAATAGTGATTTGATTTACACTCTGTATCTATTTATACTTTGATGAAGTTAAACAAAGAAGTACATATTCCATTGACACTTGGGTAAGCAACTATCAGCATAAAAGCCTCATAGACTTTGGAATTTTGTTAGCTCTGTTGATGTTTAGAATTCAATCAACCTGTCAAAGATGTCAATCCGAATTTTCAATTCAATATGGTTAAAGATGAGAAAAGACAATAAAGAAATAAGAATTCCAAAGATAAGAAAAGGAGAAAGGAGAGAAGAAAGAAGACTAGGATGAATGGAAGAGAAAAGACATAGAGAATGGAGAAAAAAAGGAAGATAAGAAGGAGAAGGAGGAAGAGATGATAGAAGATGATAGAAAAAGTGAAAAACAAAGGATATGAGATGATTTTTATTACATTTCTGTCTTTTTTTTTTTACATTATCATGAAATTTACCCATTATTTGTATATGTACATCTACCATGCATGTCTGCAATTTTTTTTTGTTCATCCTCTCCATGCCTTATTCGTCAAGACATGTACAAATGATGATCATTCAATGTCTCTTGTCATTTTTTTATACTTTTCTTTTTCTTATCCTTCAATTGTTCAATTTGTCTAGCATTTTCAGCAAGTTGAGCCAAGTTATGATATTGTTGATTTACAAGATTCTTTCTAATTCCTTTGTAACCATTTTGACTTCAGAATCTGGAATTGGAGTAAAGCATCTATTTCTCCTGCAAGTGAATCAAAATTAAACTCATTTGATTTTCATAATGTCAGTGTTGTGATAGCTTGCTGAATAGGTTCTTACAATTGTTATCTTGTTTTTTATGTGATTTTTTGTGGTGTTATGAATTCTGTGACATAGGAGCCACTGTTATACATATATCGTTTTTTCTACTATAGATTTAAAAATTTCTGAGAGGGAAAAAAGGACTTATTTCACAAAGCAATTGTGTTGGTATGCCTAATGATAATAAGTTTCTTACTTTTGCTATTTGATTATGAGGCAGTTGAGTAAATGTTAGTTGTCTTTTTATGTCATTTTGATAAGAAATTGATTTGTTCTAAGAACTTATTATCGGTTTCTGATTATTTCATCAACTATTCCCGTGATAGAAATTTCCAGTCAGATAGAAACAATGATATAGTATAAATAGATGGAGAATGATACCAGGACAACGAGGCAACAACATTAGTGCAGTGAACTGTTAAAAGTTAAAACTGTAAAAAAAATTAAAGAAAAATATTGATACACAAATTTCACTCATTAATCATTTAAATTTCAAATCAGAATATGTTCATCTCTAAAATAACATATTTTAATTTGGTTCTCCCCCTAATAATATTATTGCCAGTTTCAAGGCTGCCCCAGTTTTATAATTCTGGTTTGATGCCTAAAATATTATAAAGGATTGCAAAAGCTTGATGTTCGTCATCCAAGTTTGGATTTATAGTGTGAAAGCCAGATTTTCTTTCTGTAATGCGAATTTGGCTACATCATGATTTTTTATTCTTCTTCTACTATTTTATCGCTTCTCCTGGAGATGCTGTGAATGAAGACGCAAATTCATCTAGTCTCAGCAAGTTTATTGTCAGAAATCAGCAAAATTGTTAGCAACTGTGAAAGTTTTGACACTGAAACTCCAGAAGAGTGTTAGTAAAATAATTTCTAACGGAACAAAAACATACGATTCTGTGATACTGTGTTCTTTTAGTTAGCATGCAAATTTAGAACCCGGAGAAAATTAAAAGTGGTGAAACCTTCATCAATGGAAGGACAAAATCACATTTTTGTTATGGTTATATGTTTGATCTTTGTAATAATGGAGTAGGCTTATAAAAGCAAGAAGATTTTTTTGGTGACTTTCCATTAGTTTTTGGTGACCTAAAAAAAACAGAAAGATTTCAAAGAGTTAGAAGGTTAATTATATCATTTAGAATAATCAAATAAACACCATTAAACAACAAATTGCAAATTATTACCAATAAAAAAAAGTTTCTTTTAAACTAGTTTGAAAACATTTACAAAGAAAAAATATTTACATATTCAACATTTTATAGCCGACAAATAATCTAAATCCTATAATTATATTATATGTGGACAACCTAACTTAATCTAGGTATTAATAGATTGAATAATAATATCCTTATACATAAACCATAATACAACATTAAAATTGTTCTAATAAAATAACAAAATTAAATGAAAAAATCACTAATCTCAGTCTAATATTTTAATAATGTGTCATCTCTTATTCAATTTTTTGATATCCACTAAACACACCGTAAAAGAGTTCTATTACATAGAATAATCTTTAAAAAAAATTCCAAATTTTCTCAAACTTAAGCATTTTTTTTCTTTTTTCGGTTTTAATCTAGTTTGCAGTTTATATATAAAGGCATTTTTTGTTCTAGTTTGGATTAACAACTTAATTAAGTTCATTTTGAAAAAATAATTTAAACAATAAATACTTATATTAAAAGTGGTTTATAAATAAGTTATTTTGTGTTTAGTTTTTTAATTTCAAAAATGTTTATTTTTAAAAAAATATATGATAACAAAATTTTATTATGAGAAAAGTCATTTTTCTTTTATTTTTTCATAAGTACTTAAATAATTTTTTAGAAAATTATAATTTTATTTTAAAAATTTCACTAGATATTAATACTAATATTTTTCATAAATTAAAATTAAAAAAAAAGTCACTTTTAAAATTTTTTAAATGAGTCCAAATATATCTCGTTGATACTTACGACGAGGAAAAAACTAAATTTTAATTTCATTTATAAATAAAATATATTTAAAATTTTCAACACATATCTCTTTAAAAATTTTCGATCGAGATCTCATTCTGATTTCACTTATTTTTTCTTTGGAATTTCAAACCATCTCCTGTAGTTGCGAACCATCAAACGCCCTCTAAGGATTATGATGGAGATCTGTGGAGTTGTAGAGAGGTACTGAGGAAGAACAATCGATCGTCATGATGAGATCCAGCAACAGATTCTTCGAGAGAAAGCAAGAGAGCGCTTAGCATCTGGGTAAGTAAGATGAGAGGATCGATCGGCAGTTCTTTCTCTGTCTAGAATCTGCACTATGAAGCGGGGGAAGACACCCGATTTCTTCGAAAAAACCTTTTCATTCTCTGTTCCATCAGCTCCAGTTTTCTTGTGTCTGCGCAATGGAACGGTAAGGCCGATCCAGCGAGGGTTCCCGATCTAATCCATCGCCAAAGTGGACCGAAACTGGCTTCAAAAGTATGATATTATATTATATTTGATATAATGTCCCAACCGTTCTGTTCTTTTCATTCTTGTTCATAAATATAAAAATCATTTCCCTTTTTGCCTAATGTTTATGGCTTTCTGCGATTGTAATTTGTCTTATCGGAGAATGTGGGGTGTTGTGAAGTGTCTGATTCTGATTTTGAAAAATATAGAGTCGGGGTGGCAAATGGGATTGAGTGCTGCAAAGGAATCTTATCCCCAAATGCTTGGTAAGACTGATTGTATCTACTATTTGAGGAATGGATTTTGTGGCTATGGTTTCTGCTACCGTTTCAACCATTCCCGTGACCGGGTCGAGGTAAAATTTATAGTTCATTTGATTTTTAAGTTTGTGGAGGGTTTTTTGTTGTGTTATTTTTGCGCTTGATGTGATCATCAGTTTTTCTTAGTGTAGTCTGATTTGATATTGGCTATCATCAGTGTGATAGTGTTGAGCTTATTGAATCGAAAGTCTTTTTGTTTGAGGGGTTTTTCTTTAAATTACTATTTGTTTTTAATCAATTGAACTCTGAGATTCATATATTTGCAGTGATCTAATGATTTGGAGATATGTAAATGTTTCAGGCTATTGGTGCCGTTGCTAGGACTAGAGGAGGGAAGAGTACTCTGAGCGAATTGGCCAGCCTTTGTGCCAGGTGCTTAATATGGTTTTTCTTATACTTTTGATATGCATTGATATTTCCTTTGACAATTGACTCCTGTGATTTGTTGTTTTGTATGAAATGATGTGTTCTGTGGTAATCTATATTTCTATTATATGTTGAGGATAGAATAATCTTGAATTTCTATTTTGACTCGTCTTTGTAGTTTGAGTTTTCTTTTGCATATTGATTATATCTGATCACGCTTAAAAAAGCAGTATTACATGAAGACAGGGTCATGCAAATTTGGTTCTTCCTTCAAGTACAACCATCCTAGGCAAGCTGGAGGCTCTGCTACTCCTGTGTCACTAAATTATAAACATGGAGGAGATGAGTCTTATATCTCCGTGTAATTATGGTGAATCATTTTAGTTGCTGTATTATTATAAACAGGGACAGAGTTTAGTTGAGACAATGGGGCCATGACCCCCAAATTTTTTATAAAAAAAATTAGTAGTACTTCTTTAAAAAAATAAAAAATAGTTTAGTTGACTCAAATACTTTACTATGATTAGTCACCAAAAAATACTTTACTATGATTTAAAGCACCCAGATTCAATCTTCATCTCTTACTTTTATTGCACAATAATTTTTAGTTTTAAACATTAAAAATATATTGAATTTGGACTGAACTGGGTGGGCCTTTATTGGCTTTCACAATACATCAAAATTAAAATATAAAATCAAATCAAATAAAAAATGTTATCTAACAAAAAAAAAGATAAGAATAAAAAAATCATCTAACAAAATAAAAGATGAAAATTGTCATTATAAAAATATAATGCTTTACTAGCAGCTTCTCTATTCGCATTTCGCAGTTCTCTATTCAACAAGCAACACTCCCTCTACCTTTGAGTTCAAATATAAAAAATTAGATATTTTCATTTATTCAATTTAATATTATTTTATATTTTACTGTTTATTTAATTTAATTTAATTTAATTTTTTATATAATAAAAAATAGAGAAAAGGACAAATTAGTCCCTAACCTTTTATCCCGCGGACATTTTAGTCCTTAACCATTGAAAAATACTTTTAAATCCCTGACGTCCTTAAAAATTAGAGAATCAGTCCCTCCATCCATAAGCCACCGTCAGATCTAACAAAAAAGGCTGACGTGGCTCCACCTTTGCTTACCTGGCATCACGGCGTCCCACGTGGCACGTTAGTGGGATGAAACTTTTTTAAAAATGGACACATAAGTCCATGTCACTCAAAACGACGTCGTTTTGTGTGCTGCCCTAATCTTAAAATTCATTTGGGTTGTTCATTTATGGTGGTAGCTAGTGGTGAGGAGAAGAGTTGTACAAAACATAGTGCCCAAAATTAGACAGTTCAACATGAAATTCAGAAAATACCAAGTTCTCTTAACATCTTCTTGTTCATTCATGAACCATAACCCTCAATTTCACAATATCAAATAAATCATATCATAGCTATTAGCAAAACCTCATTCTGCCATTTTCAGCACCATACTTCAAACTTCACATAGTCTCAATCATGCCATGGGTACTTCATGTTTGGTTAGATCTAAGCAAACCCCATGGATTGAAAATCTAGCATTAGCAACATAAGAGCATAGATACCCCTAGATTTTCGGAATCTTGTCTTAAACTACAACTACAACTACAAAAAATCCAATCTAATTCAACGATTTTTCCTATCTCCCTGGAAACACAATACAAGCTCTCTACAACAGTTAACAACAAAAAAGGATATAGCTCTCAAAATTTGCCTAGCTGAAAAGAAATCAGCCCCAAATTTCACAAAATTACTTTCTTTTACTTCTACTTAACAACCTCAGAAACTAAACTAAACTACACCAAAAATATCCATCACAACCCTGTAATAAAGATAGAAACTTTGAGCTATGTTCTTAATTCTCATCAAAATTCATTATAGGAATTGTCAATACTCTCAAGACTCCCCATAAAAGAAAAACAGAAAAGTAGAGAGAGAAGAAATCAAGAAACTCACAAACTGTGAAGGGAAGACTCCAGTTTTGGTGATGGTGGCAGATTTTCCTTACATTAAGGGTGAAGCACCAAGACAATAATAGTAGCAGCAGTAACCTTGTGAAGATACAACTCAACCACCCTAAACCTTCACCATTTTCCTGTGCCCTTCTTGAAATGTTAGAAAGCTGATAGTGGAATGTCCAAATTTAGACAGTTATCACTTCTTTGGAGCCATTG
This sequence comes from Arachis duranensis, assembly GCF_000817695.3. Taxonomy (NCBI): domain Eukaryota; kingdom Viridiplantae; phylum Streptophyta; class Magnoliopsida; order Fabales; family Fabaceae; genus Arachis; species Arachis duranensis. The sequence continues at coordinate 100,460,115 of NC_029772.3, read as the reverse complement.
TTGAAATTCGTACAACTCTTCTCCTCACCACCAGCCACCACCATAAACGAACAATCCAAACAAATTTGAAGATTAGGGCAACACACAAAACAACATCATTTTGAGTGACAGTGACTTATGTGTCCATTTTTGAAAAGCTCCATCCCACTAACGTGCCACGTGGTACGCAGTGATGCCAGGTAAGCAAAGGGAGAGCCACGTCAGCCTTTTCTGTTGCGTCTGACGGTGGCTTATGAACGGAGGGACTGATGCGTCTAATTTTTAAGGACGTCAAGGACTTAAAAGTATTTTCTAATGGTCAGGGATTAAAATATCCACGGGGTAAAAGGTCAGGGACTAATTTGTCCTTTTCTCTAAAAAATATTAGAATATTCAATAAGTATTGATATTATTGTATTTGTATAAATTGATATAAAAAATTTAATAAATATTATAAATTACTAAAAAACTTAGTTCTGATTCAATTATTGAAGATTTTAAGTCACTAAAAACTCGAAGAGAACTATTATAAACTCTTTTATATTTTTTATCTGTAGAATTATTTATTTATTATCTTATTTATAACGAACTTAAAGAATAATTATATTTATATATTTTATTTTAATATAAATATTATTATTAAATTTTTATGTTAAATTTTTTGGCCTTCTAAAATTTTGTTTAAAGCTCCACCAATGTATTGAAGGTACTGTTTACTAATCGTCCAGTTTTTTCACTTTTCTTTTTCTCATTTTCGATTGCGAAACACTAGATAATCATATTTCTATTTATTTAATAGATTCATTTTATGTTCTTGCGTTAAAATACATATTATTATTCTCATTATACTGTTCTTTTGGTGATAACTATGCTATATCGGTATAAAAATATTGTGTAGTTTTTCTTGTATAGTTTAACCTATATTTGTATATGTTTGAGGAATTTAAATGTGTTTTGTGCATGTTTGAGTGTTTACATGTTTTGAATTGTGTTCATATGTAGTAATTAGTAACAACTTTTAATGTATTTCATGTGAATTGAGGGTGCACTTAATGATATGGTCCTCTTTTTATTGTAACTAAATTAGGCAACAAAATCTTGTTGTAGTACTTTTGGTGTCATTTTGTGTATGCTTGATTGAGTTGCATGTATTTTTGAACTGACATTGTGTGATGCAATCAAGAGATAATAGCGGTATATTTGGTTTATTTTCTGGCGTATTTTATGTGAATTGAGGTGTACTTGGTGTTGTTGTCACCTATTAACCTAATTTTTTATTCCTTACGACCAACCCTGGCTCAGCTATACGAAGATCCGTGCTGAGACCAAGCAGCACTGGTTTGAAAAATGGGCGGTAATTATTTTTTTTGTTTTTGTTTTAATTTTTTTTAGCTAGTTTATATCATCTATCTTGTCTAAATGAATTTAAAGGTTAGTTGTTGCAGCTGCACTTCATTTGAGATGCTGAGCACGACCTGGCCATCCGGAAGATATTTGACTATAGATGGGTCGGTAGCTCCAACAAACGCTGGACGATGTTTGCCACGGCCGGAACCAACGGACGCGCTAGCTCCGACCGGAGGTAAAGAAGGGCTTATACGCTCATTAGGAGAATGATGCAGGGTTCAAGCATCGGTGTCTTACCAACCGAGCTAACAGGACATCAGAGTGGTCGTCAAAGTACATCGGCGACTAGGTGATCTTCATGAAAATGAAGGCTAGGCTGGTATGTAATTCCTTTAATATTGTTAATAATTTCGTTATGTTATCTATTTTGCATATCATTACTAGGCATTCTGATAATTTTGTATTTCAATGCAACTTGTGTAGTTGAAGCCATTGGACCGCGAGGCCACATTGGTAGAGACCTTCAAATACACCCACACGCTGAAGAAGAACAAAGCGAGATTTGTTGATCAGTGGCCTCATGACCATTATGTGAGTAAACATACGTCTGATTATCTTATGCTATTAAATTATTAGATATTAATTGTATATCTGTCTTAGCTTACTAATCACACAATAACTTGTGTTAATTGCACAAGAGTCCTACACATAGAGATTGAAGGCCGCAACTCAGTAAAGTGGGTAGGATGCCGCCGATGGATCTGCGGCCTCAGTCGTCAACCCCGATACAGTTTGGCGCGAGATTGCCTCAGCCCCATACAAGAACCACATATATGGAATGGGGTTGTTCTTTGCCAGCAACCTCCGCACCTCGACGGGCCGTCATCAGGCTCCGCCACCAATCGAGACGTCCAGCTCGAGGAAGGCGTGGATTTGAGGCTCCAAGTGCAGGAGCTCTACCACAGCCTTCACCAACATGTTTAGGAGCTTAATGATTATCGGGAGAGGTATTAGGAGATCCTCACTCACGTGACATCTACGGATGAGTTCAGGATGGAATTTAGGGAGTCACTAGAGCGGATGCAGCATATGGAGGCTCAGATGGAGGTGTACCAGGTCCAAATGTGTGCCACTGGCATCAACCCTGCTAGTGGTAGCACCACTGCTGATGACAGCGGTCCTGCTGCAGGTGGCAGTGGTAGCGCTGGTGGCACACGGACACCGTCACTGCCGACTCAGAACCACGGGACTGGCGATGACGATGACTACCTGAATCTGTAGATATTAGGTTTTAGTTTTATTGTTTCATATATTTATTTGGTGTATGTGACTTTTATTTAATTTGCACATTGTATTATTGATGAATTGACTACTAATTGTGTGAAAAAAAATTAAATTTAAAATTAAAATTGACAATTTATTTCAAATTTCAAAAAATAAAACAGTGCAAAACAACATTTTTGGCGTCAATATTACTGTCAAAAAAATTCGACGGTAACCAATTCATTTCCTGAGCTGGTAATTCATAATAAAATCCGACAGTAATTACCAATGGACGAAATAAATTCGAGGGTAAGCTTTCACCGGCAAGGTTTATACTGTCTTATTATTTTCGATGGTAAGTCCGACCGTAAATTGATTACCGTCGGATATGTTTGAAGAATCCGACTGTACTCAGCGTTTTTCTTGTAGTGGAACTACATTAACTAGATTCGAACGACACCTCATCCACTTGATTCGAGTTAAAACAATAATACAATTCGCCCAGGTTCAATTCACACTCTGAACTTGAAAATACACCGAAAGCATTTCAAAAATAAGCCAATTTATAATTCAAAATACACCGAAACTGAGAACGAAAAAGATTTATCAAAGTAATAATTCAGATTCAGAACTCCTACATTACATTCAAATTTAAACTATCAACTACAAACAACAATTTTCACAAATAAAAGCAAATTTATTCAAATATAGAATCATAAACTACTAACGAACTACATATACTAGATTCGAATCACACTTCAGCCACTTGATTCAATTCAAAACAATAATCCAAATCGCATTGGTTCAATTGACAGTATGAACTTTATTGAGTTAAGAAACTAACTAGATTAATTAATGATGACAAACATTAATTTATTGGGCAAATTAAATAATTAGTTTTGATTATTTTGGTTGAAGTGATGCAGGCTACAAATCAATTTAGCAGCCCAATTGGATAAAATTAGAACAAGGCTGGTGGGCTGATAACAGAAGCAGAAGTCCAAAAGAAAACAAAAAAAAGGAACCAACGGGCCAAGCAAATCAAACTCGATCCAAGCCCGTGTCTATCAACCCAAGTTGATCCCACCAAGCTTCTCATACAAGATTGAAGTCTTCACTCTCTCTTATTACTTTGGTTAGCAACAAAACACAAGAAAGAGAGCTTCATCCTTCCTACTCATTTCATCAAAGAAGAAAGAAAGAGAAAGTCTAATCTCAAAGGCCTCATATTTAATGAAGTGAGCCTATATTCATAAGCAAGCCCATTAGGTGGTCCACGTCCATTCCTTATCTAACTTAGTGGCTAACCAAGTAACCAAAGCTCATTTGCATCTGAACTAATCCCTTCTCCACGGAACCAACTCTCTGTTCTTGTTCTTCTCTTCTCTCACCCACGCATGACAAGATGGTTATACTAGGGTTCTCATCCTAGAAGAAAAGGAGAGTTTCTGGTCACAAGCTTGGTCTTTCGGACAATACACAAAGAGAAAAAGAGAGAGAAAGCTTCTTTTGCTGCTCATTTTATCAGAGAAGAAAGAAAAAGAAAGCTTAATCATAAAGTAAAGATCTAATCACCCACATCAATCCATATTAAACTAAGTCAGAAATTAAAAGGTAATTTATTTCTATTTGCATGCAACTTATTTTCTTCACTTTATCTCAAATCTTCTGCTTTACCATTTTTGGATAAATGGAAAAAGTGTTCTCTGTTCTACACTGCTGTGCATCCACGGTCACAAGTGTATCTTGGGGACCAAGTTGGTTTTCAATGGCTGAGATAGGGTTTTACCATTGGAAACATCTGTTTATGATGTCATGAGGCTTTCGGTCAAAAAAGGAGGTCAGACTCAAACTTCCAAATTTGGGGATTAACTGGGAAAAAGGTGATGTGGTGTGTTGGTGAAGCACACAGCTCAAGAAGTTGACCTAAGAAGAGCAACTAAGCAACATGCAAGGAGATAAAAGAAGCTTGTTGTTCATTCAGAAGGAAAGAGAGAAAACCAGAGTTTGGTGAGTTGTGTTCTGAGAATAGTTTCCTGAGAAGTTCCTCTACTTGGATAATGTTCTCTTTCAAAGAAGCATTCTGCCAAGATTGAAGAACTGAAACAGAGGCTTGCGAAGCTGGTTTTTCACATAGCAAAGAGGCTGTTGATGAAGTCAATATCCTTCATGTTTTACAGATTGTGATGTACTTTTCTATGTTTATCTTTCTATAATTTCTTGTGAGAAAAGACATAAGTGAGAAAGCTCAAGTAAAAGCCATGAGTGGAAAGAGGCTGAGTGATACACTTGAGAGAAAAGTCTAGAGTTATTTTCTTATTTCTTTAGGTTGGTTAAGTGTCTTGTATCTTGTACCTGTTAGGTATCCCTTTCTTAGTTGGGTTAGCACTAAGAGTGAATAGTTAGGTATTAGCATAGCCAATATCAAGTTAGGTTAGAACTTGAGTGTGAAATTGGTGTATGTAATGCTTTTAACTATAGTGGAAATTCCTCCATTGTTGTGGAGGAGACTGGACGTAGGTTGCATAGCACAAGGCCACCGAACCAGGATATATGCTGGTGTTAGCTTTTCTCTTCTCTGTTGTGTTCTATTTTCTGATATTCATGAGACAAAAATAAATTGTCTCATAAATTTTCGCTGCTGAGTACAAACAGAATTAGAATTGAAAGTTTGATTTAAAAGGTCATAACAACAACTAAAAAGGAAGGCATAGATTCAACCCCCCTTCTCTAAGCCTACCACAACCTTCAATTGGTATCAAGAACTAAGGTCTCAAGAATCAAGCCTAACAGCTTGGAGCAAAGATCTAAGGGCGAACAACTTGGGCACAACCACAGTTGCCTACACCCTCACTAAAAGCTAGTCCAACAACCGGCCACCTTTCTTCAATGGGAAGAACTATGCCTACTGGAAAGAAAGGATAAGGATCTTTATCCAGTCCATTAACTACAACATATGGAAGATCGTTGTAAACGGTCCAAAGATCCCAACAAAAATAAGTGCTGATAGAGTGGTGACTCCAAAAGAAGAAGCTGAATAGAATGAAGATGATCAGAAGAAGATGGAGCTGAATGCAAAAGCAATCAACCTTCTTCACTATGCTATCAACTTTGAAGAGTACCAGAAGGTGTCTAGATGCAAGACAGCCAAAGAAATCTGGGAAAAACTCCAGGTTACACACGAAGGCACTAAACAAGTCAAAGAAACGAGGATTGATATGCTGCGAAAAGAGTACGAGATGTTCAATATGAAGGATGGAGAAAGCATTGATGAAGCATTTGAGAGATTCTCAATCATAATCAACAACCTTGATGCTATGGGTACAAACTATGCAGAACAAACTTTGGTGAGAAAACTCCTTAGAAGCCTCACAAAAGAATGGAAAACCACTGCCACTGTCCTAACCGAGAGCAACAACCTAAGCCTCATAACCTATGATGAGTTGAGAGGAAAACTCCTTGCCTATGAAACCACACACACAAACACCGACTCAAAGAAAAAGGGAATAGCCCTTAAGTCAAAAGTAGAACCAAAAGAGAGTGAGTCTAGTGATGGTATTTCAGATGATGAACTCTTATTTTTTGCTAGGAGATTTAGAAGGATGATGAAGAACAAGGGCAAGTACAAGGGCTCAAGCTCAAAGGAACACAAGATGGACTTAAGCAAGGTGACTTGTCATCATTGCAAGGAGGCTGGACACTTCAAGCTAAACTGTCCAAAGCTCAAGAAGGAGGACAAAGGCAAGAAAGAAAGGACAAGAGTGCTCATGGCAGTTTGGGAGGATCTTGAGAACGACTCAAATGAGGAAGAAGATTCTGAAGGTGAAGACAAAGACTGTCTCATGGCTGGAAACAATAACTTTGATGAGGTAAATTACTTTGACTTGTCTATGGATGATTTACATGCTATTATTTATGATCTCACTTCAAACACCTCAAAATTGCTTGACAAGTACAATGAGTGCAGATTTGAAAGAGATGTGTTAAGAGCTGAAAATAATTTTTTAAAAGAAAAAGTGAAGGAAACTGAATGTGCTTTGGACATTATTGAAGAAAACAAATTTCTAAAATCTGAACTTGAAAAACTAAAAGGAAAGCACATTGTGGATCCTTCCCATGAGTTAATTGCTGAAAGTAATAGATTAAATAATATGATTAAAAGGCTGAATGGTGACTTAGCAAAATTTGCTCAAAGTTCTAGTAACTTGGACAAATTACTTGCAAGCTAAAGACCATTATTTGAAAAATCTGGTTTAGGTTATATAGCCAAGGAATATGCAATTTTTAATGATTCCTCTATAAAATTTGTGGCTTCTTCATCAAATATTAAATTCACACCAATCAAATCTGGTCTTGGACATGTTCCAACATTTGAAGAAAAATTTGATGAAGTATACACAAGTGAAACTAAACCTTCACCAAGAATCAAACCTAGTTCAAAGAGACCAGGTTTGGGGTACATTTCGAAAAATGAGGTTGCTTTCAAGAAACCACCTTTTTACAACAAAACCTCATATTCGAAAAGTCCAAAAGTTCAGAAAAATTCTGGTGAAAATATTTTTGCAAAGAGGAACAAGTTTAATAAAAATCAATTTGTCAAAAGAAATGCACCTCCTCCAAAAATCAGAAAATTTCAACCTTTCTATCATTTCCAGCAAAGCAACTCACCTCAATTTCAGCGATACACATCAGAAAATTATTGTGTAAATTACAAGAAATTTGGTCACTCATATGCACAATGTTTCATTGAAAAGAGAGTTGTAGGAAATAAAATTTACAATGTTGTTTGTGATTTCAATGCACTTGGGCAACCAAGATGGATTAACTTGAAAGGATCCAAATTAATTTAGATACCTAAGGCTGCTTAAAACTCTTTATGCAGATTTGCCTAGCATCCAAAAACAAAAAGGACATGTGGTACATGGATAGTGGATGCTCAAGGCACATGACTAGAAGGTCAACTTACTTCATCAAACTAAACAAGTATGATGGAGGTTTTGTGACCTTTGGAGATGATGGTAAAGGTAAAATCATTGCTGTTGGAAAAGTAGGTAGTGAACAATCTACTTTCATTGATGATGTGTTTCTCGTATGTGGCTTGAAACACAATCTTTTGAGCATAAGTCAGCCGTGTGATTTGGGATATTTAGTGATTTTCAAAAGACTTGAATGCTGTGTTGTTGATGAGAAAACAAATGAAGTGCTTTTTGTTGCCAAGCGTTTTAATAATGTGTATGGACTTACTCTTGATGAGCTAAAGGATTAAAATGTAGCTTGTTTTCACTCTAAAGAATCTGAAAAGTGGTTATGGCACAAGAGATTGGGCCATGCAAGTATGTTTCAAATAAACAAACTTATAAAGAAAGAATTAGTAAGAGGTATTCCTTTGATAAAATTTGACAAAGACATCACATGTGATGCTTGCCAAATGGAAAAACAAACAAAAAGTTCTTTTAAACCTAAGGAAGACATCTCTACTAAAAGACCACTTGAGTTGCTACACATTGATTTATTTGGTCCAACAAGAACTCAAAACCTAGGTGGTAAACATTATGGTTTAGTGATTGTGGATGACTATACTAGGTTTGGTTGGGTTTTATTTCTTGCATACAAAAATGAAGCCTTTTCGATCTTTGAACCTTTTTGCAAGAAAATTCAAAATGAAAAGGATTTAAAAATCTCTTCTATAAGAAGTGATCATGGAACTGAATTTGAAAACAATTTATTTGAATCCTTTTGTGAGGAATTTAAAATATCTCACAACTTCTCTTGTCCAAGGACACCACAACAAAATGGTGTTGTGGAAAGAAGAAATAGAAGCATACAAGAGATGACAAGAGCTATGCTTTGTGAGAGTAATGTTCCAAAATTTCTTTGGGCTGAAGCAGTTAACACGGCTTGCCACATTTTGAATAGAACAATCATAAGAAAATTTTTGAAGAAAACCCCTTATGAACTTTGGAAAGGCTACCCACCAAACTTAGACTACTTACACATCTTTGGATGCAAATGTTTTGTTTTAAATAACAAGGATAATTTGGGTAAATTTGATCCAAAGGCGTTTGAGTATTTGTTTGTAGGATATTCCACAACTAGTAAAGCATATAGGGTTTATCATCAAGATGCTAGATTATTGAAGAGTCCATACATGTTACATTTTGTGATACTAACTTGGTGCAAAGTATTCTGGAAGATTGTGATGCAGGAAATCAAGCTCAAAAGGACATTGAAACTGGGCAAAATCAAGAAAATGGAAATTCTGCTCAATCTGACCCAGAAACTACAGTTGCTAAAAATTCGAGAGATAATTCCATTTTGTCTCATGAATCTGAGGGAGACCATGAAGCCAGCAGCACCCAAAATCCATTGGTACCTAAATCTGCCTCCAAGTCTACCAGATCTCGTGAATGGAGATTCTTGAATAATTATCCTAAGGAATTTGTCATTGGGAACGTCTCTCAAAGGGTTAGAACTCAGTCTTCCACTAGAAAGGAAAATGAAGGATCAAACATTGCCCTTCTCTCACAAATGGAGCCTCAAAATGTCAAGGAAGCCCTTAGTGACCCTTCTTGGGTTAAAGCAATAGAGGATGAGCTTCTTGAGTTTGAGAAGAACCAAGTGTGGACTTTGGTTCCAATGCCAAGTGGAAAGAAAGTGACCGGAACCAAGTGGATATTTCGGAACAAGTTAGGAGAAGATGGTAGCATTACAAGAAATAAGGCAAGGCTCGTGGCACAAGGATATTACCAAGAAGAAGGAATAGACTTTGATGAATCCTTTGCCCCTGTTGCCTGAATGGATGCCATAAGACTTCTCTTAGCTTATGCTGCATTTTGTGGTTTTAAATTATATCAAATGGATTTGAAATGTGCATTTTTAAATGGTGTGATAGATAGAGAAGTGTATGTGGAGCAGCCACCTGGTTTTGAAAATAAAGAGCATTCTAACTATGTTTTCAAATTATCAAAAGCTCTCTATGGTTTAAGACAAGCTCCTAGAGCTTGGTATGAGAGGCTTAGCTCTTTTTTTTTTTGAAAAATAGTTTTCAAAGAGGCACCACAGACACAACTCTATTTATCAAGAACTCTAATGATTCTTTTATTCTAGTCCAAATATATGTTGATGACATTATTTTTGGATCAGCCAATGAATCCCTTTGTTCTGAATTTAAAAAACTCATGACAAGTGAATTTGACATGAGTATGATGGGTGAACTTAATTTTTTCCTTGGGCTGCAAATTAAACAAACTGAAAAATGGTATTTTTATTCATCAAGAGAAGTATGCCAAGGAATTAGTTAAGAAACTTGGTATGGAAAATGCCAAACCCATGGGAACTCCTATGCACCCTAATTCTAAATTAGATAAGGGAGAAATTGAGAAAGATGTAGAGGAGACTAGGTATAGAGGAATGATTGGTTCTCTTATGTACTTAACTTCTTCTAGACCCGATATTGTGCAAAGTGTTGGATTGTGTTCAAGGTTCCAATCCAAACCTAAAGAGTCATATCTTTCTACAGTTAAGAGGATCAATAGATATGTTCATGGCACATCCAACTTTGGTCTTTGGTATCGTAAGATTGATGATTTTTCTGCAGTTGGTTATTGTGATGCAGATTTTGCCAGTGATAGAGTTGATAGAAGGAGCACTTCAGGCCTTGAAAAGTCCTTGAATATTTGGTCAAGTAAGAAGCAGCCAACAGTGGCTTTATCCACTGTAGAGGCTAGGTATATAGCTGTTTCTTTATGTTGTTCTCAGCTTATGTGGTTAAAAATACAGCTTGCTGATTACAAATTAAATGCTGAAAATATTCCCTTGCTATGTGATAATATGAGTGCCATTAATATTTCTAAAATTCAATTTTGCACTCTAGGACTAAACATATTGAAGTGAAATTTCACTCAATAAGAGAACATATCCAAAAAGGGAATATTAGCATTCAATTTGTTAAATCAGAAGAGCAATTGGCAGATATTTTCACTAAACCACTAGCTGAGGACAGATTTTGCATGCTTAGGACTAGTTTAGGAATTTTAAGTCATGATTCATTGTTTGAAGATTGCTAATGTGTTTGTTGAAGATTTTGTTTCATAGGTTCGGATGAGACAATTTTGGGCAGAAGAAGAACCATCATTTCGAATATTATCTTCTGGGCTATGAACTTTCTAGGAATAGGATTCTGAACTTTCTTTTTCCAAGAACACTCTTAACTTGCTGCTATTACAAACCTATTCATGTATTGTGCATATTTTTTATTTCTCATTATCATCATTTCATTTTTTGAAAAAAAAACTGCAACTTCTGTTTTAATTGTGCTAATGTCTAGTTTGAGAATTCCATTTTGCAGGTCAAAGAGACATTTGTTGAATAAGAAATGAGAGATCTGAATTTTGTAGTGTAAAAATGGACATGGACCATGTTTGAATCTTATTACACATGTGGTCTCTTTTTGTTTTCTGAAACCTTCAAGTGATACGAAACTCTCTTTTTGGTCCTAATGAGTTTTTACCAAGAATTGGTCTTTGCACATTGTGAGTTTTGTTATATAACTATGGTGTTGCTGGTTGAAATATGATATTTATTTCTTTTCTAAATTTTTTTAGTATTTTAAAACGCAACATTTAGCTTTAACATGTCTCTAACACACTATTTTGCAGGTTCTATTTTGTTTTATTTTTCCCACCTTGATGACAAACGGGGGAGAAAAATGTATATATGAGGCTTGATAAGACATAAGACTTACTGAGTTATTGGATATTAGTTTTGATTAGTCTTGTGTTTGTTAATTGACTGGTGTTTATGAACTAAAATTTGTTTGACTTGTTTGTGAACTGAACTTGGCTGACTTGCTTGTGAACTGAACTTGGATGACTTTAAGTCATTTGAACTTTATGTTGTGCTGGTGAATTGTTGCTCACATACTGCTGTAGTTTGCAATATGTGCTTGTATGGATTATTAGACTTTTGTGCAGCCATAGAATTCTAGATAAGCATGTATATACATTGGATTGTTGTGTTGGCATTATTGTCTGTGTCCTCAAGTTAAGGTATAAGCATACATTAAAGGGGAGCAACTCATATGAAAGGATGAGCACATCAAGTTATTTAGTATCATCAAAGGAAAGTCTCTGAACCTCTTGTTGCAGGATTTTAGTTCATTTCAAGTTACATATTTGAACTTTACATTAACTCTTACACCCTTGATGACAAAAGCGAGAGTAGTTGTATTGTATGAATTGAATTTAGTAGCATGTGAATTTGCTAATTTTGTTGCTGCTGTGATTTTTTGGCATGAGAATTTGAACTTGCTTTATATGATCTGTTGCTGTTTTGCCATTGTCAATTTTTGATGCTCGGTTCTGTTTAATCTTTGAGCAATTTTGAACTGGACATTTGTTAAAATTGCTGTTATGATCTGTTCAGTATTAGGCTGGATTTTTTGTTGCTGTTTGTGTACAATCCCTTAGTCAAGAAGAATTGTGTGTTGTACTTCATTATGTTCTCTATAAGAATAATGTAAACAGGAAGGAAGAGAAGAGCACAAATCTAGGGGGAGCAACACAAAAGCAAGTGACATCATTCAAAGGGAAGTTTCTGAACTTTATTCAAATTCAATTCCTTTTGATTATTGTTTTAAAATTATGTTTGTCATCAAGGGGGAGATTATTGAGTTAAGAAATTAACTAGATTAATTAATGATGACAAACATTAATTTATTAGGCAAATTAAATAATTAGTTTTGATTATTTTGGTTGAAGTGATGCAGGCCATAAATCAATTTAGTAGCCCAATTGGATGAAATTAGAACAAGGCTGGTGCGCTGATAACAGAAGCAGAAGCCCAAAAGAAAACAAAGAAAGGAACCAACGGGTCAAGCAAATCAAACTCGATCCAAGCCCGTGTCCATCAACCCAAGTTGATCCCACCAAGCTTCTCATATATACAAGATTGAAGTCTTCACTCTCTCTTATTGCTTCGGTCAGCAACAAAACACAAGAAAGAGAGCTTCATCCTTCTTACTCATTTCATCAAAGAAGAAAGAAAGAGAAAGTCTAATCTCAAAGGCCTCATATTTGATGAAGTGAGCCCATATTCATAAGCAAGCCCATTAGGTGGTCCAAGTCTATTCCTTATCTAACTTGGTGGCTAACCAAGTAACCAAAGCTCATTTGTATCTGAACTAATCCCTTCTCCACGGAACCAACTCTCTGTTCTCGTTCTTCTCTTCTCTCACTCACGCATGACAAAATGGCTATGCTAGGGTTCACATCCTAGAAGAAAAGGAGAGTTCCTGGTCGCAAGCTTGGTCTTTCGGACAATACACAAAGAGAAAAAGAGAGAGAAAGCTTCTTTTGCTGCTCATTTTATCAGAGAAAAAAGAAAGAGAAAGCTTAATCATAAAGCAAAGATCTATCACCCACATCAATCCATATTAAACTGAGTCAGAAATTAAAAGGTGATTTATTTCTATTTGCATGCAACTTACTTTCTTCACTTCATCCCAAATCTTCTGCTTTACCATTTTTGGATAAATGGAAAAAGTGTTCCCTGTTCTACACTACTGTGCATCCACGGTCACAAGTGTATCTTGGGGACCAAGTTGGTTTTTAATGGCTGAGATAGGGTTTTACCATTGGAAACATCTGTTTATGATGTCATGAGGCTTTTGGTCAAAAAAGGAGGTCAGACTCAAACTTCCAAATTTAGGGATTAACTGAGAAAAAGGTGATGTGGTGTGCTGGTGAAGCACACAGCTCAAGAAGTTGACCTAGGAATAGCAACTAAGCAACATGCAAGGAGATAAAAGAAGCTTGTTGTTCATTCAGAAGGAAAGAGAGAAAATCAGAGTTTGGTGAGTTGTGTTCTGAGAAGAGTTCCCTGAGAAGTTCCTCTACTTGGACAATGTTCTCTTTCAAAGAAGCATTCTGCCAAGATTGAAGAACTGAAACAGAGGCTTGCGAAGCTGGTTTTTCACATAGCAAAGAGGCTGTTGATGAAGTCAATCTCCTTTATATTTTACAGATTGTGATGTACTTTTCTGTGTGATGTGGTGTGCTGGTGAAGCACACAGCTCAAGAAGTTGACCTAGGAATAGCAACTAAGCAACATGCAAGGAGATAAAAGAAGCTTGTTGTTCATTCAGAAGGAAAGAGAGAAAATCACAGTTTGGTGAGTTGTGTTCTGAGAAGAGTTCCCTGAGAAGTTCCTCTACTTGGACAATGTTCTCTTTCAAAGAAGCATTCTGCCAAGATTGAAGAACTGAAACAGAGGCTTGCGAAGCTGGTTTTTCACATAGCAAAGAGGCTGTTGATGAAGTCAATCTCCTTTATATTTTATAGATTGTGATGTACTTTTCTGTGTTTATCTTTCTGTAATTTCTTGTGAGAAAAGGCATAAGTGAGAAAGCTCAAGTAAAAGCCATGAGTGGAAAGAGGCTGAGTGATATACTTGAGAGAAAAGCCTAGAGTTATTTTCTGATTTCTTTAGGTTGGTTAAGTGTATTATATCTTGTACCTGTTAGATATCCCTTTCTTAGTTGGGTTAGCACTAAGAGTGAATAGTTAGGTGTTAGCATAGCCAATGTCAAGTTAGGTTAGAACTTGAGTGTGAAATTGGTGTATGTAATACTTTTAACTATAGTGGAAATTCCTCCATTGTTGTGGAGGAGACTGGACATAGGTTGCATAGCACAAGGCAACCGAACCAGGATATATGCTGGTGTTAGCTTTTCTCTTCTCTGCTGTATTCTGTTTTCTTATATTCATGAGACAAAAATAAATTGTCTCATAAATTTTTGCTGCTGAGTATAAACAGAATCAAAATTGAATGTTTGATTTAAAAGGTTATAACAGCAACTAAAAAGGAAGGCATAGATTCAACCCCCCTTCTCTAAGCCTACCACAACCTTCAAATTTGAATCATTTATTGTCTTTGAAAATGAAATACATGTTCAAAGCTGATTTCAGTGCTTGATTTCAAAGAATTTGATCCAAATCTTCAAATCAGATAAAAGAGTATTGATCTTGAAGGAAGAGAATGTAGAGAACGAAGAGAACACAAAGAATGCAGAAATGGAAGAGAACCTAAAGAACACAGAAAACACTGGAAAAATTTGGAAAAGAAAACGAAATCCGTATGAAAAAGACAGCTATATATTTGCACGTTAAGTCAAAAATTTGTTAAAGATAATAGCGTGTGGAAATAAATTAGGTTAAAACTATTTGGTTGGGTTTAGTTGGTTAAATGACTTGGATGTAAAAATTAATTGTAACTATAAATATATAAAAAAAATCTTATTCAGAAAAATAAATAATGAATTTATGGAGAGAAATCATGCAACTATATATTCAATTCAAGCTTTGAAAAAGTAAAAAAAGAAAACACCAAATTGACCGTATTAAATTGAGTATAATGAAAAGGATAATATACTACTACATTTGCATATTGATTTGGTTAAAAAATGTTGAAGAAGATTGCAGTATTAGTTAAGACTTGAAGAGAACAATTAAATTGCAAAAGTTTATATAATCATAATTACTTGCATAAAAATATTTTTATAATGTAATAGTCAAATAATAAATTTAATATATTTGATTAAATTAACTGATATAACATATATATTCATGCGAGTAATTATTTAATTTAATTTAATGAATGTTAAATAAAGTAAGTTATAGCTATTTTTGACTAATTTTTTTTTGTTATCAAACATTTTCGATCTCCATTGGCCTTAGATGACGGCATTTGTGTCGTCCCTCTAATGGCGATTCAAGTTACCATTCTACCAAACTCCGGTTTCATTGTTTCTCTAACTTTCAGCCACGCCGCCATTTCATGAAGTTTTGGGCTAATTGTTGCAAGGAGAGTGTAACAAATAGTGATGGTTCTAATAATAATAATAATGTAGCTATTCCTTTCCATGATAGGAGCATAGTTAAGGACCCAAACGGGCTTAAGAAAATTTATCTGGAAGAGAGAAAAGATTTTATTCCGCTTAGCATGGAGTTTCTAGTTAAACAAGTTTCTTTCATTAGCAACAAGGCACATGCCACTCTCGTGCTGAGTCGTGACAACTGACAATGTTGAAAGTCTCAAGAAATGGGTGTCTCTTAACTACTCTTCCGAGTCATTACAACACATATCAACCTTAGCTTTGTGGTCACAAGCTCCTTAATTTGGGTTAGTATGATCCAATTAGAACAACAAATCAAAGATAATAATGATGAGGATGAACTTTGCCACTTTGGTGACATTGTTGGAGAAAATGGGATCATAAAGGTGGCAAGTGAATTTTTAAGGGAAGTTAGGGTTTTGAAAGATGGTGACAATTTGATGAAAAGGAAAAAAATTAGGGAAACTTCTGGTTGCAGGTTCACCAAGATTGAGAGTGTATGAGAAATCTAAAGGCTTTGTGGATGTTGAATCTTCAGAATCAATTACACTTTCTGATAGTAAGAAGATAGATGGTGGAGTTGACATTGGATTTGCACTTGAAAAGACTAGAATCCATGCATTCATCAACATCTTTCAACAATACATCAATAGTATCAATAATCATGAACCATAGTTCGCATCATTATCTCTATTTTATTTTCCCCTCCTTGCATTGTTAAGGTAAAATGCATGATTTCTTTTAGGAATTCCCTTTCAAGTTACTGTCTTCATGTATTCAACAACTATTGATATTGAAAGCAATTAAAAACTTGAGTTATGGTTGGTCACAATCTTCATTTGTTATGCTTCATTGTATATGGGGGTACATGTATGTATCAATTAATTAGACAGCAACCAAATTTATATATATATATAAGTTTTTAATACATAATATGTTGGCAAGGGGTTGGTGTGATACATGGACAGGGAAAAGAGATTGGTGCAAATCTTTTAAAATGAACTGTAAACCTAGTTGCTAGTGTGTGATTCTTCGAAGGCAATAACATATTACGAATTGGAGTAGTAGTAGTAGTGTAGTGTGATGATATATATGCACGCGAGCTAGGTATATACAAGTTGAAATTAAAACATTAGATGAAAGTATTATGTATTAGACTGAAGAATAATTGAAATCAATTAACTAAGCCAGTAGCTACGACATGAAATTCGCGTTGTTAGTATATACTATTTACTATTCAATATTAAGATCCAATTTATATTCAGGACTCAGGAAACAAATAAATAAAATGTTGTAAGGGATTAAAGTAACCAAGGCAAAGCCTAAATTAAATAAATCCATATATTGTATCAATCATATATCTTGCGGTAGGTAAGATATGACATCCAACAACATAAAGTGCTTGCTTATCTTTCCAGAATTTGTTTGTAGCTCGCTAAATTGATCTATTTTTCTTTTGTATGATATTAACATGGAATAAGACAATAAAAGAAAGTGTGGCAAATATATATATAGAAGACTCAATAATAAAAGAAGAATGGGTGGCAATTTATAAATCTAACGTCTCTGTCGCTCTTGCAATGTGGTGAAGATGGTGTAAGTCTGTAAGATAATGATCCCAGTGAGTAGTGACGATTATCGTTCGCTAGCACGCGCGGGTGTTGGTGACGACTATGACCTGTTATGTTGGACTTATAAGCTTACATATATTTCTCTCTGCAACGTGCCAATGTGTATGTGTGTTAATGTTTATTTTTCTCTTGTAATTCTTACATATTTTCTTATTAAAATTGTTATGTGTATGTATAATTTTTTGTTCCTTTGAGCAACAATTTCAATGTAAAATGTCGCGTTAAATTAAAAAGGATGTACTTATGTACATGCAGAAGAAAATTTTCAATTTTTCTTCCTCTATGTCATACAATCTGTTTCTATTTTTCATTGGGCCACAATAACTAATCAATTAGCATATTTACTTATTTAGTGATAGCACAAACGTATAAAAATGGAGAAAATAATTAATTTGGGCTATTTCTTTATTCCCTCTATTACTGTTTGAGATGTTGTCGGTAGGACCTAGCTAAAAATACATACAATACGGCCTCTATAGTCCACCTATAGAATTGGCAACATATTCCGCTACTTCAGGTGAAGTTAACACAGGAACAAAAATGAGAGAACGAAAAATGGTTAGTAGTAGGTAAATCTTCTATTATTTTATTTACTTTCGTTTTTTTTTTTAAATGAAAGTCAAATATATATTCGTCGATACATTTAATTAGCATTTTACATTCATTGTAGATACTAGATTAAACTTAAACTAAGCTTAAATTATTGTTGAATTACCTATCCGGACCGTCAAATAGTGTTTTCTGCTATGCTTGTTTGCTAAATATGTCACGTCAAAAATAATTGTTACTAAATACGTAACCGACATTCGCAAGTAAATGTTATTGTACGGTTCGCATCATGATCAACTGTACTTGTATGCTTTGAGTTAGCAAACTGTTAATATCTCCGGAAAGTGACTCAGAGCTCTAGATCAAGGATCTCGCAAGAATGCAACTGTTAAAGAATGAAAAGCAACTGATAATTGATAATTCACATGAAAAGTGTTGTATATCTTCTGTTTAAGACAACTTATAGCAACGCCCATAGATTAACCCAGTAGGAGTAAATTATTGTAAATAGAAGATTACAGCACATGGTGCCTCTTTCCTCATGGGGGGAGACAACAGACAAAATAATCTCACAAGGGAAGAAACAATATCGTATCAAACAACACACCGATATAGAGCCATCACCACCACCACTCAAGCTAGGGAGTAGGGAGGGACACGTGTGTGAGAGAGAGAGAGAGAGAGAGAGAGAGAGAGAGAGAGAGTAAACGTGATTAGCACATACTCTCCGTCTCCGGTCTCCATAAGCTAGCTACATATCAAGATTAGCACATCCATGCGAGAAATCGAAGCAACCTTAACCGACCAAAAGTAGTTACCAGGAAGGCTAGAGTAAAATTAAGGTTAGCACTTACTAATCACCACTGATTGATACAAATTATCAAAGGAAAATCACAGAAAAAAACAATATGGCCAAGTTCAATAAATTCGAATGGGACATGCAAATCCAACAGAATAGAGAGAACAGGAAGCTCAAGTAGAGAGTGAAACAAGCAAACCACTATTATTCTTGTTCGTGTAAAAAACGAAGGTTTGGTTTGAAAAGGAAAGAGAAACCACCACCAAAAAATCATGTCATTCTCTATAATTGTGGTTGTTGGGGTTGGGGGGGCAGGTTCCACCAAACTTGAAAGCTAGTGATTTGACAGGAAAACCAACATACACAGTGATTCTAAAATAATTGAGCGTTGAACATGCGGAGAAAGGGGCTTAAACCTAGAGAAGATTAGAAGACGAAGAAGTACTCAAAGATTTACAGTAAAATTTATTCACTATCAGTGCATTTCAGGACATAAGATTAGAAAGTTAAAACCGAGGTCTTGTAAATTTCATTCTTATCACAATACTAACGGGAACATAGAGATAGATATGTCTTTCCTGTCCTTTCCTATCCTATATCTCAGAAAAAACAAACAAAAACGACAAACAATATCATATATCAAATTCAAAACGCTTTCTATCTGAATGATTGCCAGCAGTCTCAAACTCCAAACAAAGAATCCAATCCAAATGCAGTAAAAGCAGAAACTTAACTTATTTTCTTCCGTTCCAAACATTATCTAAACTGAATGACTTCAAACATGATAACAATCATTAACTTATGCTAATCAATATTGAGCTTGGGGGAACATCCACATCGCTTAATTCATTCTCTAGTCATAAACACTGAATCAGCAATATGAGGAGGGACATGCAAATGTCGATCTCAGTCCCCCAATACACATTATCTAATAATAAATATAAAAAAAAGGGTAACAACGATTAAGGTATCAAGCAGTAACATATTCATCACAGTAATAACAATAATAATAATGATAATTACCTAACAACGGTAAAATACACCACATACCCAAAAACGATTAAAAAAGAAAAAACCTGCCTCAACCGACGCTGAATCCAACAAATCTCACCCAAAAATGAAGATCCATCCACCGATCTGAAACCGAATGGAATGGAATCAACTCTGGTTGTCGCTCTTCCTTCCATTGCCACTTTCCCCTTCTCTCTCTTCCAGCAATCTCCCAGCCTCCTCATCAGCTTGCTGTGCCTTCTTCTGCGCCTCGGAAGCCTTCAAAGCCTGCAACTTAGAGTGGTTATAGTAGGCAACCCCCAAGAACGCCAACCCATAGCCAATCAGATTCACCGGCGTGACGGTATCCTTAATCACCGACCACGAAAACGCAATCAGGAGCCAGTCCTTCACCACTCCAGCAACGTTCATGGTCAAAGCCGAAGTCTTTCCAACGAGCAAGAACACGGCGAGGTTCAAAGCAAAAGCGCAGAAGGAGTTAGTACCAAAGATGACGAAATCCAGATGGAAACTGGAGTTATCCCTGAGAGAAGGGTACTCCATGATCAACCACGGAACCGACAAGAACACGAGGCAGCAGGGCGCAATGTAGTAGAGCGAGGTGATAGGATTAAGCGAGATCCCCTTTGAATTGAGCAGAATCTGGATGAGAACAAGGCGCGTGGCCTCAAACGCAACGGCCATAAGCTGGAGGGAAACCCCCCAGGTGTCGAATTTGGCCTCGCCGTAAGCGGCGATGGCGACACCGAATGAAATGGAGAGCATGTTGGCCATGGTCTCGTTCTTGAAACCCTCCTTCTTGAAGAGAACACCGATGGAGTAGACGGCGACGGGCATGAGAGCCTTCAACATCTGGATGAAGGAGACGGAGAGATAGATGTAGGCGGAGTTGGAGAACCAAAGAGAAAGAGAGTAGAGGGCGCCGATGGGGACGACGGAGCGGAGGTAGAGATCGCGGGACATTGAAACAGGCTCAACGAGCTTGAGAACGCGAACGAGGATGTAAGCGAGGGAAGAACAGAAGGCCATGTGGATCATGGTGAGTGATATCGGGTAGGGCCAGTTGTACATCTTGCGATCTAAGATGTACTTGTTGTACACGATGACCGTGAAGCTCAGGAAGATCCATATCGCGACGTAGGTGTATGATAAGATGATCTTCTTCACGACGCCGTCCGAGACCGCCATTGTTGATGGATTGATTGATGGATCTGTGGTTGTAATTGGCTTCGTAACCCTAACCCTGAGATTTGGGGGTTTTTGAAGAGTGAAGAGGGGTGGTGGCGTATAAGAGAGAAAGAGTGAGATCTCAGATCTGGCCGAATTTCAGGGGATTGCCATTCAATGCAATTTTTTCAAGTACAGTACAACAATGGGGGAGAAAGAAAATACTAGTTTACTAGTTTCTACTCAAATAGGCCAGGGAACCAAATAATATTCTCACCCTCACCCAACTATTTTAAATTCTCCTTCCGCTTCACTTCCAGTGGGGAAAAAGAAAATTAAATAAGGGAGCTGGAGAGTTTAATTTTGAATCAAATCTATTTTTTATTCTTTTTAATAATCAGAAATTCAGTTTTTCTTTTGTTGTCTTTTTAAATTTTTTTGTGATATCTTTTAATCCGACCAATTAAAAATCTAAATTTTATTTAAGAATTTATAGCTTATGATTGTGTACTCAATTTCATACTATGCTGTGAGATTTGACATGATTCTTTGGGCTATTTAACGTTAATGGGCTTTGCCTGTTGGTGCTGTCCAATGTGACGTTTGGTAATTGGTAATTGGTAATTGTTAATGGTAGTGTCAATACTCATTAGTCATTAACCATTTCTGGGGGATTGCTGGCGGGAACTCTAACTATGTAAAACGGGGGAGTTTTTTGCAATATTTATTTATTTATTTTAATATTAATTTTCTATAACTCTGGTAAAATGGCAATTAAGGTAGGTGTTTAATTATTTGGAGAGTTGAAAATTGGGGATGAATTGGTATTTGGCGGGGTGGCGCGTTTCGCTCCCACTGAATAATTTATGCGCTAAACGCCTAAACTATAATGTATCTACTAATAGTATTATTAAGAAGGCATCGAAGTTTGGCATTCCATTTGGGCCTATGATATTAAGTCATGATGATTTTAGTATATTAGTATTACTAAATTACGAATTGAGATTAGGGTATAATAGTCTAAGTTAGGGGAAGGGCGTGCGTGAGGAAGGTGTGGAAAAAAAAGAAAGAGGGCAAGTAGTGCGTGAATGAGTCTTTTCTTTTGGAAGAGAAGGAGAAGTAGACAAGAAACAACTGGCAATGGCAGGTCACGTGGCAGGCTTAGGCTTCAAAGATTTGGGGGAAAGCGATGATGCATTTACTTGCAAGTTTGGCGTGTATTGACCGAAATTTTTCCACATGGGAATGGCTGACTTTGAGTGAACCCACAGCACTTGTCCACTATAGTAACACCAAGCCAACCATGGATTCTGTATTAACCGTATATAAAATTAAATTAAATTAAAAAATACTCATACCTTTGCTTCAATATGCAATTAGTGTTTACCATACACATTCTCTCTGAACCGAACCCCAAGGTGTTAAGCATTTTACTATTTTAGTTGCATAAAGTATTTTGAAGCGCACACACATCTTCCTATCTTTTTCCTTCAAATGATGCAGCACCAACTATAAGGATTCATTGGATTGTGAAGCTGATTGATGTCCTTCTTCTGTACCCCTGAAAGTTGCTAGAAGCAATAAGAAGCTCTTGCAAAATCTCGACGCCCCGCGCTTCAAATTGGATCCCTCCTATGTCTATGAAGTTAAGCCCTGCAGAGTTGTGATTCCTCCTCGATGATTTTTATTATAGCCTGAGGAGGGTTGGAGAGTTAAAGCTCCAATTAGTTTGTAGGTTGCATGTGTAAGTCATTTTTGCTACTTCATGAGCCAGTGAATTTTCTTGTCTTGGGATCCATGTAAAACCATTGCCTGTGTATCAATGTTGTCTTGGGATGGAATAAATATTTGTGCAATGAAATCCTTGGACAAATCAGAAATGGACTGAAAAGTTGTCATCTCCGAAAGAAAACAATCAAAGGGCCCAACTCTTGTGAAAACGGAAAAGTCACAACAAAATTGTAAGGTTTAGGTGCACTAATGGACCGTGACCAATATCTTCTTATTTTTTGGGTAGGAAATTACCAATATTGTTTCTGTTCCGGATTAGATTTTAAGGTCAAAATTCGTTCAGATTTCACATTCAAGCTTCGACCACTAATTCAAACATGTAATCCTTTAACCTTTTATGATATATTTCTAATTCACAACACTGTAGCAAAAAGTTTACTAAAATGTTAGTATGATACTTTTTTAATTTGCATAAATGTTTATATCATGACACTACAAGATGATGTTCGCAAATAATATACTGGGAGAGTCAGACCCCAACAATCCAACATCGTAAGCGTTTTTTTAGACGTGTTTCTAAGCGTTTATTAACATGAAGAGCTGCAAAACGTGATAACAATCATAAAACTAATTAAATGAAAAAAAATCACTTTGGGCCTTGATAGGTGGGCTTCTATTGGCCTCTTTATAAATGAACTACGTATATAAGTTATAGTTACAACTGTTCCTTCGGGGACATCCGATAAAATCTATCAAACTCGGTCACCTCTCAATCACTCCAAGGTAGCTATGCCTCCATGTACAAAAAATGGCCCATTAAGATATGTTGGGCTGGTTGAATAGAATCTTTAATCAAAATCTATCAATCTATTTCATGTGATCACACCAAATTACGCTATTACTAGGATCTATATCCGTACGGGACTATTTAATTTTATTTTATTACAGAGCAAACTTTATTTTATTAGACATATGTTAAATATTTAATATTATTGAAAAATAAAAAATATGAATTTCATTAAAATTTATTATGATATCTTAATAGTAATTTTATGATTTAATAAAAAATGTAGTAAAAAAAATTATGTCAAATCAAAAAGAGAATTCAAACCTAGGGGATGGTAGCTGGTATTGGTAGGTAGAAGAAAGACTTCATACTAGCGTATAATTTTATGCCTGTGAGGGGCTAGTGGCTACAATATAGCTCAGGAATTATGCAATGATAAGTTGATAGCTCCAAATGATGACCATTCACAGAAACGAAGGAATAATAATATGCAATGCATGGACCATATTCATGGGCTTGGCCGCTTCCCGCTTGGGCACATAATAACAACAAAATGCAACTCTACAAATTTTCGCTTGTTTTTCAAACATGCCTTGCTTCTACTTCATACGGGTAGCCACTAACAGAATATATACTTCATAGGGCACGCACCAATTAACAGAGCCATGCCATGTGAACTATTTTCTTTTTTATTGTTAGAAATAAGAGAGTAATCTGAAATAGTGTATTATTCATGTTGATGAAAAGTACAATATACAAGGGATATTTATAGGTGTTAGATGAATCAAAGTAATAAAGACATAGAATCCTACAATTAATATACAGATATGTTATATAAATATAAACGATACTAATTGATCTAAATTGATTCTAATGATTCTCTAACATCTCCCCTCAAACTCAAGTGGGAGCTAAGGATACCAGCTTGAGTTTGGATAACAAAGTTCGGAAACGAGTCGGATGATGAGCTTTCGTGAAGATATCAGCAGCCTGATCCAGTGTTCCAACAGCAATGAGACGAACAGCATCAATAAGAATATGTTGCCGAACAAAGTGACAATCAATCTCAATGTGTTTGGTGTGTTCATGAAAAACATCATTATGGGCAATCTGAATAGCACTGCGGTTATCACAAAAAACATCAGTAGGGGACGACTGAAGAGCACCCAGATCTTCGAGAAGCCAACGAACCGAGATAACCTCAGCAGTGGTGTCAACGAGGGCACGATACTCAGCTTCTGTACTTGAGCGAGCAGTGAACATTTGCTTCGTAGCACCCCAAGAAATGAGAGCGTAGCCAAGAAACAAACAGTAACCAGTAGTAGAACGACGATCAGTGGGATCACCAGCCCAATCAGCATCAGAGTATGTCTGAAGAGTCAAAGAGGAATGGGCAGAAAAATAAAGGCCATGAAACAGAGTGCCTTTGATGTAGCGAAGAATGCGAAGAACTGCCGCATAGTGAGTAGTACGAGGAGCTGACAAGAACTGGTTAAGGACATGAACTGGATAGGCAATGTCTGGTCGAGTGACAGTCAAGTAGACGAGACATCCAACTAACTCTCGATAGAAAGTCAGATTATCCAAAACAGTACCATCTATAGGGGTAAATTGAACATTAGGCTCAAGAAGAGTAGACTCAGTGCGACTATCTGTAATCCCAGCGCGAGCAAGAAGATCTGAAGCATACTTGGCCTGAGAGAGATAGATGCCATCATCTGTGGAGATGGCCTCGAGACCAAGAAAATAGCTGAGAGAACCAAGATCTTTCATCTCAAAGGTACGGTGAAGTGAGGCCTTGAGATCAGAGATACCATCAACATCATCTCCAATAATGATCATATCATCAACATACAAAAGTAGAAGAACAACTCTACGTTCGCTTTTACGAATGAAAAGGACATTCTCATGAGGACTAGAAGTAAAACCAAAACTGCATATGGTAGTGCTGAACTTGCCAAACCATTCACGAGGAGCTTGCTTAAATCCATAAAGTGCCTTGCGAAGGAGACAAACCTTACTAGAAGGACAAGGATATCCCAGAGGTGGTTTCATATAGACTTTCTTTTTCAAATCCCCATTAAGAAATGCATTCTATACATCCATATGACTGAGAGACCATTTTTTAACCGCGGCAATGGCAAGAAGAGCTCTGACAGACGTAAGGCGAGCGACAGGAGCAAAAGTCTCTTCATAATCAATATCATACTCTTGCGTACAACCTTGAGCAACCAAGCATGCCTTATAACGGTCAACAGAGCCATCAAAGTGAGTCTTGATCTTGTATATCCATCTACTACCCACAACTTCCTGATCAGAAGGAGGATCAACCAAATCCCAAGTGTGTGCTTTTTCAAGTGTCTGTATTTCTTCCTGCATTGCTTATTGTCAATTTGGATTTGTGGAGACTTCTCTGAATGACTTAGGTTCATGTTGATGAAGAATAGTAGAAAAGTAATGATAATCAAGAAGATGATGAGGTGGATTCCTTACCTTGGAAGAACAAGTAGGATCACTAGGAAACATATCAACATTGGGGTTAGTGAAAAAAGGTGACTGAGTAGGAGGAATGGACTCAAAGGAAGAGAACCGAGAAAACATGTGATGATCCCAGAAGACACCATGACAAGATATACGAATATGGTTAGACAGAGGATCCTAACAACGATAACCCTTGTGTTCAGTGCCATAACCAAGGAAACAACACATACAAGCCCGAGGTTCAAGTTTACTATGTTCATGAGGCTGAAGAAGAACAAAACAAACACAACCAAAAACTCGAAGAGAACTATAATTTGGGAAAGTATCATAAAGACGCTCAAAGGGAGTAATATTACCAAGAACAGAAGAAGGGAGTCTATTGATAACATGGACAGTAGTGAGAACAGCTTCACCCCAAGTATGCTCAGGACACGAAGAAGAAAGAAGCATTGCACGAACGGAGTCAAGAATGTGACGGTGTTTGTGTTCAGCTTGGCCATTTTGTTGAGACGTACCAGAGCAAGAAAACTCAGACAAGGTACCCTATTCTGCAAGAAAGGTTAAGAGTTTGGAATCACGGTATTCCATAGCATTATCGCAGCAAAAAACCTTAATAACCTTGGAAAATTGAGTTTTAATCATAATGGCAAAGTTAATATAAATCTGAGGTAACTCATGGCAATTGGTCATCAAATAAAGCCAAGTAAAACAGGAATAATCATCAATGAAAATAACAAAGTATCGAGCTCCTCACATAGAAGCGGTGGGAGCAGAACCCCAAAAATCAAAATGGATAAGATCAAAAGGAGAGTAAGCAAGAGAGGAATTATTGTGAAAAGATAAAGCGGATTGTTTAGCAATTTGACAAGAAATGCAATCAAAAGACTCATGATTAACCTGACCCAAAACACCCTGAGACACAAGAGGACACATCTTTTCCAAGGAGGTGTGGGCAAGACGTTGATGCCATAAGTGAAGAGTAGAAGGAGAAGAGGTAGCACAGAGATTTGGCACAGGAGGAATATGAAGATTCTCGAGTTCAAACAACCTTCCGACCTTACATCCAGTCCCGATGATTTGTCCCGTCCGACAATCCTGTACATGACAACCAGAAATAGAAAAAGTGACATCAAAACTGAGATCAACAAGTTGACAAATAGAAATGAGGTTAAAATTCAACTTGGGAATATAATAAGTATTAGGGAGATTAAGAGTTGATTGGATAATAGAACCCTTGTGTGTTGCGTGCAAGAGAGAACCATTAGCAGTATTGACAGAAGGTGCATTGGCAGTAGTAGACAAAGACGTGAAGAGATGATGCAAAGGTGACATGTGATTAAAGCAATCGGAATCAAAGTACCATCTAGAATTACCTGGAGGAGTCGAAAAAGCACCAGGAGTATTACCAGAATGGGAGAGAAGATGCTTAAGGAGAGACGTAATATCAGAGAGAGAGAGAGACAGGAGACGGGTTGAGAGGAGCAAAGGTGGTAGATTCAGTAGTAGCAGCAACAGGAGAAGCAGACACGTTCTTAGAGAAGTTGGGATGACAAGCATGCTTGAGATGATGAGGACGTGGTGGGCGAGTAGGACAGACAGTGATCAAATGTCCCGAGAGCTTGTAATAATGACAAAATAGCTGTGAACAATGGTAGCTAATGTGACATTTCTTGTGGCATGTGCTTCATTCAACAGAAGGACAATCAGAGAAGAGGTGCCCAGAGCCGTTATAGTTTTGACAGAATTTATCCTTTCTGTCTGTGGTAGTAAAAACATTTGACTTTTTCATAAAAGTAGACACAGAAATCAAAGAGAGGAGAGAAAATGACAGTTTCGAAGTAGAAAACGAGAAAACAGACAGCAAAATCGGAAAGAGCTCACCAAAAAACTTTAGAGAGGGCCCCACTGTCTGACACGTCAGCTGCCATGTCAACAGGAATGTGACACGTGGTGACGTCTAAGTGGAGAAGAGAAGCCTCGTCAGCGCTAAGTCAGCGAGGGTGGTGCACGGGTCGTGAAGCGGTCCGGGTCAGGTCGGGTACGAGCGCGGGTTGCTGGAAGCGCTGATTTCGCGACAAGTGGCATTCGTTGGACCGGTGGATCGTTGCTGAAGATCTAATGGTGCTGGGTGGGCGCTGATGCCGGGGGCGTGGCTTCGCGACACGTGGGTCAATCTTGGGTGTTGATGCAGAGATCGGACGGTCCTAAAAGCGTCTGGAAGAAGGAAAAGAAGCAAAACAGACGGCGACCATCAGACGGCACGTGGCGGTGCGTGTAGTGGTTGCCGGCGACGAGTTTGATCTCGTTGAACTCACAATGACGAGTCGAAGATGGCGGTAGGGGCGATGACGAACCAAAGCATCGGAAAATGATTGAAAAATGAGGTCAAAGAACATTGCCGGTAGAGAAAAAAAAGGGGCTATGAACAAATTTTCATTGAAAAAAAATCTATACTCTTGATACCATATTAGAAACAAGAGAGTAATCTGAAATAGTGTATTATTCAAGTTGATGAAAAGTACAATATATAAGGGGTATTTATAGGTATTCGACAAAGTAATAAAGACATAAAATCCTACAATTAATATACAGATATGATATATAAATATAAACGATACTAATTGATCTAAATTAATTCTAATGATTCTCTAACATTTATTATTATTGAAATTTTCTACGTCTCCAATACTATTAGTAATGGATATTTTCTACTCTTAAAAAAATATTATTTCTCCAAAAAGATATCCGAATTTTAAATCTTGAAATACATTTTATATAGGGCAATTTACCTATATAAATTAAAAGGAAGAAAAATTTACTCAAATGCAATGATACAAATTTAGTTACTTGTATGCCCGGAAACATATCTATATAAACCATGGAACCCTCATACGTTTTAAAAAATATATACAAACCGTGGTACACGGTTTATGAGGAATCATCAAATAAAGAAACCGTGTGACTCTACCACGGATTATGGAAGCCACAATGGGGGCATAAACCGTGCTACCCACCCACGGGTTATAAAGAAGGATGTTTGGACATAAACCGTGATAACCTCCCACGATTTATGGGCACCTATATATATACATAATTCGCATAACCTTTGGGAGATTTTATTATTGGGGGTTTTAGGGTATTTGAGGTGTGTTTGGGAAACCCATCTAAAGGGAAGAAATACGTTTAGACTCCTTGAAAGTTTCAACTTTTGGTTTGGCAAATTTTTTTCTCATAAACACAAAAGTGATTTTGCTACCAAAATCATGTTTACAAGAAGTAACTATTGTTAGCTTCTGTATTTTTTTTAATGGACTTTTAGTTATGGATACTAACAATTTATTTACCTTTTACCAACTTTATGCTTTATGTATATTATTGTATTATTTATAGAATTCTTGTTATTTCTATTTATATGAGCTCTATTTTTTATTTTTTTATTTTTTTATTTTTTTTCAACTGTTTGTTTGACATTATGTACTTTTATAATTGTGATTTTTGTGTATTATATTTGTTATTATCTTTTTATAATATGATTTATTGATTCTATTAGGTAAAGTAAATTAAACAAAAAATTATCTGTAAATAATAATAATATTACAAAATTATAACATACTAAAAAAGAGTACTAAAAATATTAAAAATATACTATATAAAAAAATCATCAAGAACTTTCAGATTTGTTTCAATTACTACAAAGTAAATATTTAGTTTTTTTTATTATTTTTAGTACTCTCTTTTATAATTGTAATTCTCGTGTACTATATTTTAGTGTAATTTTTTATAATATAGATTATGATTCCATTAAAAAAGATAAATTAAATAAAAATATTAATCATAGATAATAATAAATCATAAACATTGGATTCCAAATTAATATTAAGAATAAGATTATTGAGAGTACTAGAATAAGATTATTGAGAGTACTAGAATAAGAGTACGATGTAAAAAAATACTAATGCATGTTATATATCTTCCTCAGTTATAATATGTTTAATTTAAAAAATATAGGACTATATGTTTGTTGGCGTTATCTTTAGGAATGAAAAATCAAAGTAAATAAGAGAGGAGACCTATTAACATTTTTATTATAGTGAATTGTTTGTCTATATGTGTTATTATTATTATTAGAGAAAATATAAAACAAAGATGAGAAATAAAAAATGTGAAATTTCAATTACTGATAAAGAATATAAATACTCAAGTTATATGTTTATACTATTTTTTTTAAATTATATTTATTCATATTAATATTACAAGTATGATGAGGAGTACATGTTATATGTAAACTACTCTTTTTCTTTTTCATAAACCGTATGTTATATGTAAACTACTCTATTTCATAAACCGTGGGTTAGTATCACAGTTTACCTATGCATGTCTCTTCTTCATACACAGTAAGAAAGTACCACAGTTTATGTTCATTATTCTCTCTTTATATACCGTAAATACTAAAACGTGGGAGAGTTCCACAATTTATATAGATATATTTTAAGACATACAAGCAACCAAATCTGTATTGTTACAATTGAGTAAACATTTTCTTAATTTATTTCATTTAAGTAATTTATCCTTTTATATATATTAATCTCAACTATATATATTTTTTATAATTAAGATTAATAACTAAAATTAATAAAATATCATAACTCCTAAAATACTTCAAAATTAAAACACTTTCTATGCTCCAGACATCCTACTATTTTAATATCTATTAATTTTATCTATAGATATAAATATAAATACAACTTTATTTTTTCTCCAATTGTATTCATATAAATTGATATTATTGTTAATGTGTTTTTTATATGAATAACTATAGTTGATAAAATTTATCTAACTAATTACAATTTTTTTAGAAGGAGGTTTATTCTTGCATTCAGAAGTTACACTATAAAAAAAGGTAAAATCATAAATTATTACTTTTAACTTACTGTTACGTTGGGTAATCGGAGGTTAATGGGTTGGACTCGTTGGGTTGGTCCATTCATATGAGGGAGGAAGCCTTTGAGCGGGTTTGCGTCTTTAGAGGCTCCTTCCAACTTGTGAGTGTGAGAGAATGGGGGGTGGTACCTGCAAAGACACTCTGATGCCTAAGTTAGCAAGGGTGTGAGCAAGTCTAGAGAGTATTGGGACTTAGAGATACCTGAGGGGTGTCAGTGTATTTATAGTGGTGAACCATTAACCACCGTTGGAGTAGTTCCACCTTTTAGGGTGGATAACCGTCCCTTTATCTTAGGGAGGTTACGATATGACTCCTAGAAGTGGGTTGAGAGATTTTAAGGGCAGTTATTATCTGCCAGCTAATCTTTGCTCCCGACTTCTTTAGAGCAAGTCGTGGGGAGAACCGACTTCTAAAGAGAAGGTCGGTGTTCTGAGGAGCCCAAACTTTTCGAGTGCCGTTGCTTCCATTTTCTCGCAAGAAAAATGTCAGTTTCTTTTCTTGTTCTTTCTTTGTAGAGTTGCGTGTTTTTTATTTGAGAGGAGAGTCGGTCATAGACTTTGTTTTGCCAGGGATCTGACTTTAGGCCCTTTTAGAGACCTTATTTTTTATCCCTTTTTTTCTTTTTCTTTGTAGGTTTTTCTAGAAAAACAAAAATGTCTTCTGTTGAAATTCTTGCTCAATGGGTGGATGTCACGGTTTTGGGGGAAGAACCCCTTGTTGACACGGACTTCATCACCAACCTCCGCACTCATCATAGGCTTTGTACCTCTGATGAGGACGAGCCGAAATATGAACTGGTTGTCCCAGGTCCCGAAGACCGGATTTGCTTTGGGAGGGCCTCTGAGGTAGCCCCTCATTTTTTCTATATGTATGAGAGTATGATTACCCGCCTGGACATTTTTCTCCCTTTTTCCGACTTTGATATGGATGTTTTAGGCCACTTCCGTGTTGCTTCTACACAGCTCCACCCCAACTCTTGAGATTTTTTGAAAATTTATCAATTCATTAGCCATGCCCTAGATTTTCCGACTTCTTTGAGGATTTTCTTTTTTCTTTTTCACATGACTAAGCCCTTTAGTGGGCAAAATAACAAACAACAATGGATTTCTTTCCTGGCTATACAAGGCCGGAGAGTCTTTACCCTTTTTGATGAATCCTTTCATGACTTTAAAAACTTCTTTTTCAAAGTACAAGCTGTAGAGGGTCACCACCCTTTTTTCCTGGATGAAAATTCTTCCCCTCGCTTTCCTCTATACTAGTTAGAGACCTCTCCTTGCGAGAAATATAGTTTAGATGATTTGGATGAGGTGGAGGCAGCCATCGTTGGGTTCCTCCGAGAAGTTTGGGGGAGAGCCCCTTATTTGGATACCAAGAAGTTCCTCCAGGGGTTCCCGACCTTTGTGCAATCCCAATTAGGTAGTGTCTTATTGGTTTCTTGGGTTTTCTGACTTTCTGAGTTGTTTTCTCCGATTTGTTTTATTGACTTTTTACCTAATAGTTTTTGCAGAGATGGCGAAGAGGAATTCGAGGGAGTCTTACCAGAAGGTTTAGGAGGCCAAGGCTAGATCTCACGCCAGGGTTGGTGGTGCCAGGGCGACCGGTCCTTCTCCTCTCCCTTCTTCTTACAGCTTGGGGACCCCTGTCCGACCTATCGTTATTTCTTCCTCGGCTTCTTCTCTGCCGCCTCCTTCTTCCCGACCTTCTCCTGAGCCAGAAAAGAAAAAACACAAGGCTCTAGAGTCTGGTTCTCCTTTTGAAGGTGAGGCCAAGGTGGATGCGCATCAATTCATCCGGGAGCATATCTATCCTTATACACGTATAAGTATTGATGATGCTTCTCTTCGAAACCACCTTACTATTCTGGCTCAGAAGAGTATCAGGGCGGCGGGGTTGTGCACCAAGTTTCTTGACATCTTTGAGAAGACTCCCCTTAGCTCTTTGGGCTCATCCCAGAGGGTTGAGAAGCTAGAGGGGAGGATTCTTTTGTATCAAGAGTCTGAGAGGAGTCTGAGGGAGGAGGTCACCAAGCTGAAGGAAGAGAGGGATAATCTCCAGAATGAAGGGGAGAAGTTGATAGGCCGATGCTCTATGGTGGAGGGCCTACGGGAGAAGGCAGAGCAGTGCTACTCAAGTTTGTTCCAGGACCTTGTGGAGGTCAAAAAAGATCTAATGAGGGCTCGGGATGCTTACGCGGAGCTGGAGGATTCTATCGCCGAGGGGCCCGAGGAAGCTTGGAGGGTTTTTAGGGAACAGGTCGGGGTCATTGCTCCCGACCTAGACCTCTCACCCTTGGATCCGGACAAGGTTGTAATTGACGGGGCGATCGTGTCTCCTCCCCGACCTGTTTCTGAATTCGAGCTGAAGACTCGGGTCAGAGAATTATAGAGTCTCCTACTCAACCAGATGATGCTCCGAGTTCTTCCAAGGCTCCTGAGATTTCTCTTCCAACTCCTATGGATGTCTCTCTCTCTGACTCTGGTGGTGCTCCGACTATTCTTCCAGGTGGTGACGGTGACGCTCTTTGAAAATCTCAAAAATTTTATCTTTGGCTATATGGGGGCCCGGCCTGTGGGTCCTCACTTTTTTAAACTTTTTATTTTTATGCTGTTGTGGTACACTGTTGACACTTTTTTGGCCTTTTATGGCCGTAAACAAAATATTTAGAAATACCCTTTTTTGGACAAGGGTTTAAGTTATTTTTGTTGGTTGCGTGCATGCTTTTTCTGCTTTAGGTTTCGAAAAACCCTTTTTTGATCTTTTGTTTTGAAAAACCTTTTCTTGGCTGGCTGTCCCTTCTTCTAAGTTTTTCTCGAATTTTTCTTGAAGACTTAGGACAGTCTTTAGTGTTTTCTATAGGCTTTTTGATCTCTTTTCGGTATTCTTTATACTCAATTTTTGATATATTGAATTTTTATAACTTAAGTTATTTTTGCGATGCGTTTCTTTGTTCCTCGAAATTTTCGACTTGTTAGTCAGTTAGTTTCCGAGTTTATTCACGATCGACTTTTATAACCTCTTTACACCGACTTGTACCTCGTCGTTTTATCCTGACGACCATCTAGGTCGGTTCATGGGATTTTCATGCTTTGTCGAGCTTAAGTCGGCGCGTTTCGTAGAAAGTGAGAAGGAATTTATAAGAGATATTTGAAAAAGATCTTTATTTATTTGCAAAGGTACTTTATCGCTACTAAGGGTTTCGGGCTATCTATGACCTCTTAGTCTCTACTCTGATGCCTCGTTAAAAATCCTTCTTCAGAAAAAAACCCATTTTACTTTGGAAAAAAATCATGAAGTTGGGAAAAGAGTACATCAGGGAGTAGAGTTCGCTTTTAACTGTAGTACCTTTTCATATTACAAGCATGCCACGACCTGGGTAACTCGGTGCCGTTTAAGTCGGTCACCTTGTAATAACCTTTTTCTAGGACCTCACTAATCTTGTATGGTCCCTTCCAATTAGCGGCGAGCTTTCCTTCCCCAGACTTGTTGACACCTATGTCATTTCTAATTAAGACCAAGTCGTCTGAGGCGAAGCTCCTTCGAATGACTTTCTGGTTGTGTCTGTTCGTCATCCTTTGCTTCAATGCTGCTTCTCTAATATGGGCTCGTTCCTGGACTTCAGGGAGAAGTTCAAGTTCTTCTTTGTGCCCCTTTATGTTTCCAACCTCGTCGTAGAAGTTCACCCTTGGGCTTTTCTCGTTGATTTCAACCGGTATCATGGCTTTTATGCTATAAGCAAGTCGGAAGGGTGTTTCTCCTGTGGCAGACTGAGGTGTGGTCCGATAAGCCCAAAGTACTTGTGAGAGTTCCTCGGCCCATGCTCCTTTTGCGTCCTGCAACCTTTTCTTCAACCCTGCCAATATGACTTTGTTTGCAGCCTCGGCTTGTCCATTTGCTTGTGGATGTTCCACTGATGTAAATTGATGTTTGATTTTCATTCTGGCTACCAGGCTTTTGAAGGTTGAGTCGGTGAATTGAGTGCCATTATCAGTGGTGATGAAGTGGGATACCCCATATCTGGTGATAATGTTCTTGTAGAGGAACTTCCGACTTCTCTGAGCGGTGATGGAGGCCAATGATTCTGCTTCTATCTACTTTGTGAAGTAATCCACTCCCACTATTAGATATTTTACTTACCCCGGCGCTTGTGGGAATGGTTCTAGCAAGTCCAATCCCCATTTTGCGAAAGGCCATGGGGAAGTTATACTAATGAGTTCCTCGGGAGGGACTACATAGAAGTTTGCATGCATTTGGCATGGCTGGAACCTTTTCACAAATTCCGTGGAGTCTTTTTGTAAGGTCGGCCAGTAGAATCCAGCTCGGATTACTTTTCTAGCTAACGACCTTGCTCCAAGATGGTTCCCGCAGATTTCATTGTGTACCTCTTCTAGCACCTCAGTTTTTTTTTAGGTCAGGACGCACTTTAGTAGCGATGTTGATATCCCCCTTTTATAGAGAATATTTTTCACCATCGTATAGTTTTGTACTTTCCTCCGGATTTTCTTGGCCTCTTTTTCCTCTTTGGGGAAGATGTCGAATTTCAGGTATTCGACTAAGAGTTTCATCCATCCGAGGTCTAACCCGGTGATTTCAAAGACATCTTGAGCAACCTCCGTTTTGTCCACGGAGGGTTCAGGGAGAGTTTCTTGGATCAGGCTTCTGTTGTTCCCTCTTGGTTTGGTACTTGCTAGCTTGGAGAGGGCATCTGCTCTGCTGTTGAGGTCCCGAGTTATATGCTTTACCTCGGTCTCTTCAAAGTGCCTAAGGTACTCCAAGATTTTGTCCAAGTATTTTTCATGTTGGGATCTTTGGCCTGATACTCTCCTTTTATTTGGGAGGTCATCACCTGAGAGTCGCTGAATATCATTACTTTGGTCGCACCGACTTCTTCTGTCAGCTTTAACCCTGCAATCAAGGCTTCATATTCTGTTTGATTGTTGGAAGCTGGAAACTCGAACTTGAAAGAAACTTCAATTTGCGTTCCCCCTTTGCTGACCAATATTATGCCTGCCCCACTTCCAGCTTTATTGGAGGACCCATCTACATATAACTCCCATGTAGTGGATTTCTCCTCTTGGTCTCCCGCGTATTCCGCTAGAAACTCGGTGAGGCATTGAGCTTTTATTGCCGTTTGGGCTTCGTATTTCAAGTCAAACTCGGAGAGTTCTATTGCCCATTGAACCATTCTCCTCGCAATGTCCGTCTTCTGAAGTACCTGCTTTATGGGCTGGTTCGTTCGAATTTTTATCGTGTGTGCTTGGAAATATGGTCGTAATCGACGTGAGGCCACTACTAAGGAGTATGCAAACTTTTCAAGTTTTTGATACTTTAGTTCTGGGACCTGTAGAACTTTGCTGGTGAAGTACACAGGATGCTGCCCGACTTCATCTTTTCGTATTAGAGCTGATGTTATAGCTTTGTCTGCTACTGACAGGTATAGAACGAGCTCTTCCCCGACTATGGGTCGGGTCAGGATTGGAGGCTGGCTCAAGAACTTTTTGAACTCCCGGAAAGCTTCTTCGCACTCCATAGTCCATTCGAACTGGCATCCTTTTTTTAATAGGGAAAATAGTGGAAGGGATCTTAGTGCTGATCCCGCTAGGAACCTGGAAAGGGCGGCAAGCCTTCCATTTAATTGTTGGACCTCTTTCAGACAAGTCGGGCTTTTCATTTCTAATATAGCTTTACACTTATCGGGATTTGCTTCGATTCCCCTTTGTGTAAGCATAAATCCTAGAAACTTTCCCGCCTCCACCGCGAAGGTGCATTTTGTGGGATTTAGTCTCATCCCATGCGACCTTATGGTGTCTAAAACTTGCGAGAGGTCTGTCAGGAGGTCAGTTTCCTCCTTAGTTTTTACCAGCATGTCATCTACATAGACCTCCATTAAGTTCCCAAGATAGGGGGTGAACACTTTATTCATCAACCCTTGATATGTGGCCCCGGCATTTTTTAACCCAAATGACATCACCACATAGCAGTAGTTTGCTCTAGGTGTGATGAATGAAGTTTTTTCCTCATTCGGCTGGTACATCGGGATTTGGTTGTATCCCGAGTAAGCATCCATAAACGACAAGTATTGATACCTTGAGCTTGCATCTACTAGGGTGTCAATACTGGGAAGTGGATACAGGTCTTTGGGGCATGCTTTATTCAGGTCGGTATAGTCGACGCACATCCTTCACTTGCCGTTTTGCTTTTTAACTAGCACTACATTTGCTAGCCATGCCGGGTATTTGACCTCTCAGATGAAGTTGGCTTCCAAGAGAGCTTGTACTTGTTCTTCCACCACCTGAGCTCGTTCTGCACCGAGCTTACGCTTGCGCTGCTGTACGGGTCGTGATCCGGGGTGTACCGAAAGCTTGTGGGACATGAGACGAGGGTCTATCCCTGGCATGTCGGAAGCTTTCCAAACGAAGAGGTCGAAATTTTATTGTAGGAGCTTTATTAGCCTTTGTTTCAGACCTTCGTCTAGGCTGGCCCCTATGTTGGTTCTTTTTTCTTCCTCTTTTCTGATTTGAACCTCTTCGGTTCTTCCACCCAGTTGTGGTCGCAGCTCTTCCCTTGCTTTAATTCCCCCGAGTTTTATGGTGTGGACTTCCTTGCTCTTTCCTCGGAGGTTTAAGCTTTCATTGTAGCATTTTCTTGCCAATTTTTGGTCTCCTCGTACCGTCGCTATTCCCTTAGGTGTTGGGAATTTCATGCAAAGGTGAGGGGTTGACACCACCGCTCCGAGCCGATTTAACGTAGTCCTGCCAATTAAGGCATTATACGCCGATCCGACATCAATGACGATGAAGTCAATGCTTAGAGTTTTGGAATTTTCCCCCTTTCTGAAGGTCGTGTGAAGGGGGATGTATCCCAGTGGCTTAATTGACATGTCTCCTAATCCATATAGGGTGTCGGGGTAAGCTTACCCTTTCATCCAACACTAACTTATCGAATGCGGATTTAAAAAGTATATCTGCCGAACTCCCTTGATCCACCAAGGTCTTGTGGAGGTTGGCATTTGCCAAGATCATGGTTATTACCACCGGGTCGTTATGCCCGGGGACGATCCCCTGTTCGTCCTCTTTGGTGAACGAGATGGTTGGGAGATCGGGAGATTCGTTTCTAACTTGATAAACTCGCTTCAGGTGTCTTTTGCGAGATGATTTAGTGAGCCCCCTCCTGTGAATCCTCCAGAGATTGTATATATGTGTCTCTCGGGGTTTGTGGCGGCGGGTCTCTTCTGTCTTCATCATCTCGCTTTCTTTTTCCATGATTGTCCGACCTATCCGTGAGATATCTATCAAGTCGGCCTTTCCTGGCCAACCTTTCTATCACATTTTTGAGGTCGTAGCAATCATTTGTTAAGTGGTCATATATCTGATGGTACTCGTAGTAGTCGCCGCGACACCCCTCCTTTTTTATTTTTGATGGGTCTGGGAGGCGGCAATCTTTTAGTATTGCAGATTTCTTTGTATACGTCTACTAGGGAGACTTTTAGAGGAGTGTAGGAGTGATATCTCTTAGGCCTATCGGGGCCGACCTTCTCTTTTTTCTTAGGCTCCCTTTCTTTTTCTTTTGCTGAGTGAGGGGGCCCCAGTCGCCAGCTGGGCTCCCGTAGTTTGGCATTTTCCTCCATGTTGATATACTTTTCTGCTCTCTCTTGTACATCGCTCAAAGAGGTCGGGTGCTTTTTTTATATGGACTGAGAGAAGGGGCCCTCTCTAAGTCCATTTACTAATCCCATGATAACTGCCTCTGTGGGCAGGTCTTGAATTTCCAAACACGCTTTGTTGAACCTTTCCATGTAATCACGCAGAGGTTTCCCGACCTCCTGTTTAACTCCCAGGAGGCTCGGTGCGTGTTTTACTTTATCCTTCTGGATGGAGAATCACATTAAGAATTTTCTTGAGAGGTCCTCAAAGCTGGTAACCGACCTTGGAGGGAGGCTATCAAACCACTTCATCGCCGCTTTTGACAGGGTGGTCGGAAAAGTCTTGCAGCGAGTTGCATCAGAAGCATCAACCAGATACATCCGACTTTTGAAATTGCTTAAGTGATGCTTCGGGTCTGTGGTTCCATCATAAAGGTTCATATCAGGGCTTTTGAAGTTTCTTGGAACTTTCGCCCTCATTATGTCCTCACTGAACGGGTCCTCTCCTCCCAGGGGCGACTCTTCTCAGTCGCCGCGGGAGTTCTGGCTTTTGAGGGAGGATTCAAGTTTTAAGAGTTTTTCTTCCAACTCTTTTCGTCGTTCTATTTCCTCCCTGAGGTTTCGCTCCGCCTCTCGTTGTCGTTCTAGTTCCTGTTCCAGTTGCTCCAGACAATCTTGGTGGCCGTGGATCAGCCCCATTAGTTCGGTTGCATGGGGTGGCCCTTCCTTTTCGGATTCTCGTCCTTCCGAGGAGTTTACCTTTGGGTTTTTGAGCCTAGAGGTGCCTTCTCTATGCTGGTCGCTGGTTCCTTGATGAAGGGTCAGGTCTGCGTCATTATTTTCGATATTTGGATTTTCTTGCTCGGAATCAGACGCTATATGACCATCTTCTGGTGAGTTGTCCACCATTATGGGTTGATCCCTCGGGTCCCCGGCAACGGCGCCAATGTTATGTTGGGTAACCGGAGGTTAATGGGTTGGACTCGTTAGGTTGGCCCAATCGTATGAGGGAGGAATCCTTTGAGCAGGTTTGCGCCTTTAGATGCTTCTTCCGACTTGTGAGTGTGAGAGAATGGGGGTGGTACCTGCAAAGACACTCCGATGCCTAAGTTAGCAAGGGTGTGAGCAGGTCTAGAGAGTATTGGAACTTAGAGATACCTGAGGGGTGTCAGTGTATTTATAGTGGTGAACCAATAACCACCGTTAGAGTAGTTTCACCTTTTAGGGTGGATAACCGTCCCTTTATCTTAGGGAGGTTACGATATGACTCCTGGAAGTGGGTTGAGAGATTTTAGGGGCAGTTATTATCTGCCAGCTAATCTTTGTTTCCGACTTCTTTAGAGCAAGTCGTGGGGAGAACCGACTTCTAAAGAGAAGGTCGGTGTTCTGAGGAACCCAACCTTGTGGTTGGATCTGTAGTTTGGACCTGAACCTTAGTGTTGGGCTAGAGTATTAACACTTACTAATACAAACAATTAGTTAATTTATATAAGTAATTCTGAGTATTTAAGTTTTTTATTAAATAATCTTTTATATATATAAATTAATTTATTTTAATTTTACACGGATCTAAACCTAGTTGTATAATTTCAGATCTTTTGACGCCTAAATTTCTTTACTATATGTCCGAAAGAAGTCCAAATTATTAAAGACTAAAATTTCATAACAATACCTGCTTATATATTTTCTAAAATTGACATTTTCTTTAGATTTATTCTGACTTAACATGCTATTTATATTAACCAAGTGATGTACTGTTAGGATTGATGTTTATTTTTCACTAATAATCGATTTTTTTTTCGACGCTTTCTTTTTTAAAATGTTAAATTTTTAAAATTATAACACTTTAATTTTGACATAAATATTATAACGATGATATTAAAGTTGTTAGTGTAAAAAATGTGAGAAATGTATTAACATACTTAATAACTTTTTAACTGGTTGCGTGATATCCTTGAGCTTTCTTCTCATTGTTTCCACTCAATGAAGGTTTTCTTGTATCTCCACCATATGAATAATTTATAGTATATTTTAATGGCTATATTGAACGAAACAACAAAGTTTTGCTTCCGTATGGAAGAATACCAGAACCGCTTCCTATTTTATAATCTAGTGAATTATACACCATGTGAATTGTTGATCTATCCTATAATAATTAACAATTAAGTATCACTGCAAATGAACAATGCAAAATCCGGATACTTATCGTTAACTAAGCTGAAATATAAATTTAATATTAAGTAGTACATTGTTTATTTTAGTACTTTATCATTGTGAAATAATTTCCCTTGCTGGTTAGGTGAAATTCGATTAATCAAAATTCTAATAGATCAAATAATTCTTTGTCGAGAAAAAAAAATGGATTAATAATTTTCTTTTCTTTTTTGTAAGTTGTTCGTTTGTGATCAACGTAAGTCCAAAGTAGTACACCTGGTTGGCTTAAGTTCTGGTGCCTGCAGAAGTTTTTTTTTTGGTTAAATCCTAGGTACACAACACACCCACACACTCCTCACACACCACATTTTCTCCTTGATTGTAACTCCTCACACACTTACCACATTTTCTCCTTGATGGTAACTCGTAGGGTTTGAACCTGCGACCTTTGAGGTGAGAAAGGGGAGATATGATTCTGAAAGAAACATAAGACCCACAACATTCGTGTTTGGTCAAGAAGACCCACAATTTTAATGTTTAATCCCATTTAAATTTGGGCGTGTATTCGTTCTCCCAAGTCCCTAACATTATACATGCTGAAATGGTTCCAACTTAAGTGCACACTGTTAACCAAAAAAGGAAAAAAAAAGTTCGGGTTCTTTGATGACAAGGCTTGTGGGTCTGTTCTACTTGGTGGTGAGTTTGTTGAGCTTCACTGGAGTGAATGCTATGCATGGAAGAGAAAGTAGTGGACATGAAGCAGTGAAAGGAATAATGATACATGGGAAATCTCACATTGGAGGGATTGATGCAACTCTTGATTGGTGGCGTCCTCAGAAATGTGACTATAGAACAAGTAGCTGGGGTCATGCTTCTCTTCTCAACCTGGTATTCTTTCTTTCTTTGTACTGTGCTATTTGAATCTGTCTAATTATTATTCATTTTTCCGCTTAAATTTTTCACTGCTGCAAATTATTCCAACATAATGATATGTTTCTGCTGCTGTGTTATACTTTTTTTTTTCTTGAGCTCTGAATATCATTCTGTGATGATATTCTTTTTTCCCATTTATGGAATGATGCTGTAGTGACTTCTCAGACTAACATTCATACATTTAGAATCTGAATGTAGCATAAAAGTGAGAGAGAGGAATTTATACCTTTTAATTTTCATTTCTTGCAGGACCTCAACAACAAAATATTGTTAAATGCAGTAAAAGGTAAGAAAGAATAGACATCTCTATAATATTCACAAGAAGTTACCTCTTCTTTCTTTTATTCTTATGGGGACCACCTTTTTCCTGGGAGCTTATTAAGGATCATTACTTCTGAATATTCTGCAGCATTTTCACCATTAAAGATTAGGTTAGGTGGCACCTTGCAAGATAAGGTCATATATGGGACTGAAGAAAGTCCAAAACCATGTACTCCTTTTGTTAACAGCTCCTCTAAGATATTTGGATTCACTGAAGGATGCTTACCAATGCATAGATGGGATGATCTAAACAGCTTTTTCCAAAAAGCAGGGTAAAAATCAGTTCTCCCTTTTAAGTTGTTTCCTTCCCTCTGTGTGTCTCTCTGTCTAACTTTTTAGCACTAAACAAGAATCATCTTGTTAGTAACAAGTTTAACATTAATGATAGGTATATTTCAGGGCTAATGTTATCTTTGGATTGAATGCTCTTGCTAGAAGAACCATAGAATCTAGTTCTGCAGTTGGACCATGGAACTTCTCCAATGCCGAATCTTTTATCTGTTACACTGTAAGAAAGAATTACAGCATTTCTGGTTGGGAATTTGTTAAGTGTATGCTCCCTCATTACATATATGCCAAAGTAGCAAGCGTCAGTGTAATTGATTCAATAAGACTAAAATTAAAA
The DNA here is from genome assembly GCF_000817695.3 of Arachis duranensis. NCBI lineage: Eukaryota > Viridiplantae > Streptophyta > Magnoliopsida > Fabales > Fabaceae > Arachis > Arachis duranensis. Next base: position 100,417,864 of record NC_029772.3, on the reverse strand, counting down.
ATGATCTTTTGTCACATAGCAGGATTTCACATTGAGTTTCTAACACAAACATTGCAAGTCTTTCAAGTACTTTTTGCAAAATTAAAAATAGCATGTCTCCCCGGATAGAATTAATTGTATAAATGAATTCCTTCTTGCTTGTGCAGGCAATGAATTGTGCCGGAGTAGCGTTGGAACTAGTGTTTCTGCATAACAATATGCTTCTGATATTGCTGCTTTAAGAAACATAATTCATGATGTATATAGAGGGATTAGGCATAAGCCACTGGTCATTGCTCCAGGTGGCTTCTATGATGCAAATTGGTTCCAGGAATTTGTAAACAAATCTGGTAAATCTGTTAATGTGGTATCTCATCACACATATATAACCTTGGACCAGGTATCATCCACCAAATAGGAATACAAATAATATTTTACCAATGTTTATGAATTTTGGTTATAACAAAAGCTACTACTTTATCTTACATACAGGAGTTGATGAGCACCTAATTGAAAAAATTCTTGATCCATCATATCTTGATGAGTGGCAAGCACATTCAGTGGCCTCAAAAACGTACTTCAAAAATCAGCAACCAAAGCAAAAGCATGGGTTGGTGAGGCAGGAGGGGCTTACAACAGTGGCCACCATCTTGTGTCTGATGCATTTGTCTACAGCTTTTGGTTAGTTTAACTAACTCACCTTGATTTTTTTTTCTTTTCTTTTTTTTTTATTTTGTCATTGGAGATTCTACAAGCAGTTGCTCTAATGTTAATACATCATAACACAGGTATTTTGATCAGCTGGGAATGTCAGCTGTTTATGACACCAGAACATACTGCAGACAGAGTTTGGTTGGAGGAAACTATGGTTTACTAAACACTACTACTTTTGTGCCAAATCCAGATTATCTATAGGTACCAAATATTAAATTTCATAGTTGAAGGATGAGCAGCACATTATTGTGGACTATTTCATTTTAGCTTTCAAGTATCATTCTCTTCAGAAAAATATTGTGTGCTCAATATACAAACTCACACATACCTTTCTACCATTGGTTGAGGGTGTAGACTTATCATATGCAGATCACACATTCTATCCAATGGTGAAAAGATGTGTTGTTTAGATATATAAAATAAAAATGAGTACAAAGACTTGCAATGTTTGTGTTAGAAACTCAATGTGAAATCCTGCTATGTGACAAAAATAATGAGTCTTAAAATCACCATTTTTAATTTTAGTCTTATTGAATCAATTACACTGATGCTTACTACTTTGGCATATATGTAATGAGGGAGCATACACTTACCACATTCCCAACCAGCAATGCTGTAATTCTTTCTTACAGTGTAACGGATAAAAGATTCAGCATTGGAGAAGTTCCATGGTCCAACTGCAGAACCAGATTGTATGGTTCTTCCAGCAAGAGCATTCAATCCAAAGATAACCTTAGCCCTGAAATATACCTATCATTAATGTTAAACTTGTTACTAACAAGATGATTCAAAATCTATGAGTAGTTGGATATTATTAAGTTTTAATTTTTTTTAAAAGATAATTAACACAAATATAATAAAATCTTATATAATTCAACCAAATATATCAAATCACGCATAATTCAAACACAAATTTAACATAACATACACATAAAATTTCCAACATATAGATTAAAATAAAATGAATTAAAGTTACTTACAAAACTTATATACATAAGGACATTTAAGTAAATTATTTTTCATGGAGATTTCGTAGGTCCCCGTGGGGCGGGTACCTCAATCCCCACCCCCGTCACCATTTATTCAGGGGGGTGGGTCTCCGTCCCCGTTAACCTCCTCGTCGCAGGTAATCTCAGTGGGTATCCATGGGTACGGATTTTTTTGCCATCCCTCAGGATTGTCCATGATCACACTTCACAGCAGTTTTCATGATCATTTCCTGCTTTCACGTTATACCAAGTGAATATTTGCATTTTAAGTCACTCAATTCCAACAGACATCCAACTTTTATCTAAAGTATCTACATTTTCATTTCAATGAATATCCCATTTCAGATTCGGAAGGGGAGCTTAAGAACAACAATTGAGTTGTCTCCGTGTGAACCCAAGATCACGGGTTAAAGCCGTGAAAACAGCCACTGATTTAATTATTAGGTTAGGCTGCGTACATCATATCCTTTGGGTGCGGCTCTTTCCCAGACCTTGCGTTAACGCGGGATGCTTGTCCACTGGATTGCGCTTTATCTCATTTAAGATTCAAAACTCTTAAGTCTACATTTAACGCCAATAACTACATTGGCACCTAAATACATGATCATCTAGCTCCACTGTTATCGATGCAGCAAGCTAGACATGGAATGAAAACTAAGAAATATATGGAAGTTAAAATATATTGAAAATTACAACATTTTTCTTTTACTTTCAATGGGACAGCAGCCAAACTCCGAGAACTATTGAATGTGAGATTTTAGAATTAACAAATTTATTTAAACCTACTATTAGAATAATTGGGGCCTGCAATGCTTACCAATGAGATGGAAATCTTTGGGATAAATTCATTTGGTGTCTACAGTTTTTGAAAGAGGTGATGATACATCACTGTCTTCAGATTTCTCTTGCAGCGTAGACCTCTCTGGCAAAGCAAGGATCTGTTCTTCATTTTCAAATAGTTGCTTTCGGTAGATACTATGCAATCGTCCGAAAAGCTGCTTCTTCAATGATTCAAAAGCCAAATCGAATCTTTCTAGTTGCTCCATGGCATTTAAATTATACAAGAATAAACCATAGTACAGATCAAAACTATCCTCCACGGTATTTTCCACCAAACTCAACAAAGTTTCATAACCCTTTGTGTTTATTGGTGTTGTCTCTAACCCCAATTTTTCTAAAAATCTTCCTGTTGTGTGTGTAACAAACTGGGATCCAGCTGCATGCCAATCATGTTCAGCACAAGACATTTCAACCATCCGGCATCCTTCACTGGCAAAAATGTCGAGAAACTGACAACATCGCAATATTCTTGATTCTTCGTTCCCAATTCTAACTTTGTCATAAACAAGAGGAAGGTTTTTCCAGCCATTCTTTCCACTCTCCGGCCCAAACATGGGATGTGTGCAGAGAACATCAAAATCAGGAGGCAAGTGTTGAAGGAAGAGGTTTCTAGGGAACTCTTTGACGGATAGTACATCAACAAACAATGTACTTCTCTTCAACCTTTGGAAAGGTAATGATTTAAGAACTTTAACCGTCGAAAGGATGGAAGTGCAGAGTAAGATCACTTCTGGATGTTGCTCACAAAGATCATCTGCGTTGCTGAAATATGAAACCCCCAACTGCCGAGCCACATCAGAATAGTCTGATCTAGAATACGCCAAAACCTCATGACCTTGACTAACTATAGTTTTTGCAAGGAACTGACCAAAGTTTCCAAAACCAACAATTGCAATCTTGAGCTTTGTGTTCTCATCAGACAGGCTAGAATTGTTTGAAATGGAACTACGTAGCAGAGCATCATCATTGGATCTGCATTATTAGCATCATTACTTGTCAATCATTATTATGTATTAACCATTTTCCCATCACAAGAACATCTTCCGAATTCAAAATGATTAAGTTGCTTGCTCTCAATCTCAACAAACACGAACACTATCTAAAACATCAATCAGAAATATTCATACAATGTAGCAAAAATCCCTAAGATTTTTCAAGTTCCAAATATCAAATACCTGGAATGCAGCAATGCAGATCCATTACCAGCTTGCCGGAGCAGTGCATGGCTGTTACTTCCATCCAGCTGCTGCAACCTTTCACCGTCCTCCATCAACTGATTCCTAACCACGTGATGCAACCGCGCAATGAGCTGCTTCCTGAGATCCTCAAACGCCAAATCAAGCTTCTCCAGCACCTCCAAAGAATTCTTATTAAACATGAACAAACCATAATACAAATCAAAGCTATCCCCAGCAGTGTTCTCCACCAACCCCAACAAACTCTCGTACCCTTTCGTATTAATCGGCGTCGACTCCAGCATCAACCCTTCAAGAATCCTTCCAACGGTATGAGTAATGAATTGCGAACCGGCAGCGTAACGGTCGTGATCCTCGCAACTCATCTCCACCATCCTGCAACCTTCTCTGGAAAACGCATTGAGGAACTTCTCACAGCGAGAAACACGGTGCTTCTCGTCGAGGATACGAACCTTCTCGAAGACGAATGGGAGGCCGGTCCATCCGTCGGGTGCGGACTCGGGTCCGAACATCGGGTGAGTGCAGAGGATGTCGAAATCGAAGGGGAGGAGCTCAAGGAGGAGCTTCTTGGGGAATTCTTTGACGGAGAGGACGTCAACGAAGAGAGTGCTGCGCTTGAGGCGCTGGAGAGGGAGCGTGAGGAGCACGCGCTCCGTTGAGATTATGGAGGAGCAGAGGAGGATCACTTCGGGATGCTCCTCGCATAGATCGTCAGGGTTTTGGAAGAACGATACTCCAAGCTTTCTGGCTGCGGCGGAGTGGTCGGAGCGGGAGTGGGCGAGGACGGTGTGGCCCTGGCGGACTAATGTGACGGCAAGGAACTGGCCAAAGTTGCCGAAGCCGACAATTGCGACCTTGAGGCGCTGGGAGATAGTGAACTCCTTGGCGAGCTTTGACTCGTAGTCGAAGAGCTGAGCGGCGTCAATGGCGCGCACGCAGAGGGGTCTGTAGGTGGAGGAAGGGCAATAGGGATTCGATTTGGATGGTAGTGAGAATGTGGATGGGAGGAGAGAGTGACGGTTGAGGATACGGCGGACAGTGCAACCTGGGGAGTGATTGAATGGGGTTGAAGGGTTGAGAGTTGCAATGGAGAGCATGGTTGTTTTGGCGGCGGTTCTGAGTGGTTAGCGGTGGCGTCAGAGAAACAGTGAAAAAGACTCTGAAACCGTGACAGTCACAACTCCCAAGTACAATCAAGGTTCTGAAAACTGAACCGGTCATCAAACCGCTCGAGCTACTAGTTCATCGGTTTAGAAGTTCAACCAGTTCAACAGTAGTTCAACTGAAATAACCGAATTATAATAAAATAACATATCAAATTATAAATAAATATATAAAAATATAAATATATTCTGATATAAATCTTAAATATATACAAATTAACAGTATAATTCCAATTAAAATCTCATAATCACATTTAAATACAACACGAGTCAAATATAAAAAAACAAATATCAAAGGTCAAAACTTATATAAGCATAAAATGTATAATATTATATGAAATTTAAGATAAATCACAAGAAACAAAAAAAATTCATTGAATTAACCAAACCAATAATAAATATCCGATCATCTACTTATCTAGTTAATTGAGTTTATTCGGTTAATTCAATTCATCTATTTCTTCATTAAAAACAAAGATGACAAATTTATTTCTTCTCTAACAAAAGACTGATCATAATGAACAAATAGAAACTCTGAAAAACTTTTAACAAAATTTTCAGCTAATCACAATTTTAGCAAAATTTCAGCACAATTTTAACAAAGATTAACAATCTTTTTCCAAAAATTAACTAAAAAAAACCAGCAGTGAACTAATCCTTCAATCATTCAATCAACACCAAAAATACAGAATATAGAGAGTACAGAATATACAGCACTGGAGCATAGCTAATCACTCAATGATTCAAGTTATGGAAGGAAAAGCTCTAAGATGGTTCAATCATCGCTAACAACCAGATTTGCTTTCAATCTTGCCAGAATCAAGCAATAATTCAGCAATCATCAACCACAATTTCAGATCTAAAATCAGAAACAACAGAAATTATCAAGGTTCTGAGAACCAGACTGGTCATCGAACTATTTTAGCCATTGGTTCATTGATTTACTGGTTTAACCGGTTCAACCGTGGTTCAACCGGAAAAATCGTTTTGTAGTTATATCTCTGAAGTTTCAAATAACAGAAGCAGCAATCATTCAAGAAATGACCCCTTTTCTCTTCAAACTCTATAATTTCAGTAAAATAAACTACTTTTCATGTATTTGCGTAGAGTTTTAGTCCAAAGCTTTAAAAAATATGCTTTTAACTAGCTTCTTAGTACAATCAGTTTTTAACATGTAAAATTAGAAATACAAAAGTTGTAAGAGCTTGTTTGGGTGAGCTTCTAAGAAAATATCTTTTTTCCAGTTATCTTTTTTTAAAAAATCTTATGGAAAAGTAAAAGTAATTTTATATTTGGGTATCTCATGCAAAAAGATATTTTTATTTATCAATTATGTTTGGGTATAACAATATAAAAGTACTTTTTTGTTTATTTATTACATGAAAAACATCTTTTTTTTTAAGGAAAAAAGATCTTATAAAAAAAGATATAAATTACATCTTCTCAAAAAAGATGTTTTTTTATTTTTCTAGAGCTTTTACTTTTACTACTAGAAATTTGCCAAACACATTAAAAAATAAAAAAAGATATTTTTCATTGAAAAAATATCTTTTTTAATCAAAATAATGGCGTCCAAACAAGCACTAAAATCCTTAACCTTATATTTTAATTAGGACTAAGATTAAGTAGCCCAGCTAGTCTACAAAATATACTGAGTTTCAAGTCCAAATCTAATTAACTAACAACTGCTGAATTATACATGTTTGCAAAGTACTCCAAAAGTGTATGAAATATTGAAATGCACCATTCAATGCAACAAAAACCTATGCAGGATGCAGTGTATAACAAAAGTATAGTTCAGGACTTATATATGGGAAAATAAGATAGTAAATCAAAAATAAAATTGTTTCACCATATCACCATATTTAAAAACTCATATATCCACCTTAAACTAAGACAAATAAATTAATCTCAGAATTAAGCCAGTCATAATGCAGCATAATTTGTGAAGCTTAATGACACACAAAAGTCACTAATAATTCAAAGGCTAGATTTATTAATGCTATTGTGCTAGAATAAAAGCTATAATTTCCGCAACCCAGGCAGAAGCAGTCTATTCCCAGCATTCAAGGACAGCAAGGTTGGCAATGTTTTGAACAAAATATTGGGAGTTCAATTAATTATTAAGACAGTCACAATTTAAGCATAATTAAATCACAAAACAGTAAAACACAAACCAGCACATCATTACCCAAAAAGATCACAAAACACTAACAACAACAACAGAACAGAGCAGCCAGAGCTAATCAATAATCATTAACCAGATAATCATTCAATAAAAACGTAAACATTCAATAATTGTTCAATGATTTCTGAAAAGAGCGTAAAAAAGAAACAAGAACAAGTGAGCACTGACTGCGGCGGACGAAGACTCAAAGAGACAAGCCCTGACTGCGGAAGACGGTGGCAAACACGAGTGCTCCTTGCGGCGGTGGTGGAGGCTAGGGTTTTTCTCTTGGTTGAGCTTCTGATCTCTGAACTCGAGGGAAGGAGATTTGAATGGAGAAGGGTTTTCTTCAATAAAATCACAAAACAGTCAATAATCAATTAATCATCCTGTGATTTGATTTCTGAACAGAGCATTAAAAAAGTTTTAAAAAAAACGAAGAACAAGTGAGCAGTGAGCAATGACCTTCGGTCTGAAACCGCGAGCATCACGGCGAGCAGATCCAGCAGACGAAGACAACGGACGCTCGAGGAAGAAGCTGCTCGCCTGCGACTGGTGAATCTGAGAGCGGACAGCGGTTGGAGACTTGGAGAACGCCGAAGGACGAAGAGAGTAGCCTCGGACAACGATGGACGGCGGCAGTGGCTCACTCCGTTCGGCGGCAGTGGAGACTACCTAGGGTTTTCACTTTTTCTTTCTGAGTTGAGCTTTCTGATTACTTGATTAGTGAAGAACAAAGGAAGGAGCGAAAGAGGGGTAGTGGGAGGCACAGCACTGAGCAGTGAGCACGCGTTCTTTTTTTTGTTTTTTCTCCTAGGAATTTAACCGAAACGGGGTCGTTCCATCTAAATCGGCCGGTTTCCAATCCAGTCCAACCGGCCGGTTTCCAATTCGGTCCAACCGGCCGGTTTCCAATTCGGTCCAACTGGCCAATTCAGCAGTTTGTGTCCGGTTTTAGAATGATCGATTTTGAGCAAAGAACCAAACCATTTGTATTGTCGGTTCACAGTTGAACCGGTCCAATTGGCTGGTCCCAATCCGATTTTCAGAACTATGGAAATTATATGATTGCAAATTAGTAACTACAATGAAGCAGCAACACAAATTCGGCAACAGAATCAACTGCAACAACTAAAAAACTTCATGCCAACAATAACTTCAGAATCACAACAACAAAACTTCAGAATCACAATTTCAAAATACAAACCCAGCTCAAAATCTTAAAAATTAACTAGAAAATAAAGACGAAACTGAAGAAATAGCCTACTGGTGAGACGTCGAGGGAGGAATGGCGGTGATAGAGTGAGCTCGGAATAACGCGGTGCTGGCAGTGACCTCGTAGATATAGAGAGAGAGCTTGAAGAGAGAGATGCCGGGAACAAAGCTTGTTACAGCCGAGCAGGAGCAGTTTGCGACGGCAATGAGAAGAGCTCCGAGCAGAGATTCCACCGCGAGGAGAAAAGGGTGAGTGGCAGAGACGTTCAGCGACGGCACCCTCTATCAGTTACAAATCCGGCGGCGACAGCAAGCTCGGGCGGAGGAGAGGAGTTCGACAATGGTAGGAGCTGCTACTTACTGCAGCTAGTGGTGGCTGTCTAATGAGTGTTGATGAATTGCGGGACCAGGGAGGCCTTTAGGGTTAACTGGTTAAGAAATGGTGAGTGAGTGAGTGGAGGCTAGGGTTGCCGTTTGAGGTTACTTTCTGAATCAGGAAGGGGCTGGAACGAGGACCGAGTGAGTGAGTGAGGTCGCAACGGTGCTGCAATTTGGTTAGGGTTTTTTTTTAGTTTGAAACAAAACGGCACCGTTTGGGGGAATTTCTAAAAACCAGACGAGTTCCAATTCGGTTCGATTGACTGGCTTTCGACCGATTCAACGATTCAACAATAGTTTTCAATTTTGGTGGTTATAGTTTCTAACCAAATCACAAATCTCATTGGTTCACAGTTCAACCGGTTCGATCGAACGATTCAAATCTATTTTCAGAACGTTGAGTACATATATGACGAGAATATTTGTAAGACGAATTTTTTATCTTTTTCTTTTTCTCTAGAATTTAATTTGGAGGATTTTTTTAAAATAAATATTTTAAATATTTTATTTATCAATATATGTAATTTGGAAATAACTTACGTTTTGTATTATATTATTTATCTCGTTTACTGTGTAAATAAATTAATAAAATATACTATAAACGAGATAAGACACGTGATATGTGTGAATTGACGTACTCCACATATCGTTTACCATGTGAACGAGATATATTCATAATTAACTCGCTTACATTATAAACGAAATATGTGTCTATAATTATTAAAATATTAATAATTTAATTTAGACTAATTTAAAAAAAATTAATATATTTTATTATTATTTAGATCGAATAGAATATTAACAAATTTTATAATTGCATCATTAAATTTGAAAAAAAATTCAAATACTTTGTTTATTTTGTTGGCGTCAAAATCATCTTCCAAATGTTTTCCAATTTTTCATGTTTTACGTTTTCACTAATTGTATCAACTAGCCCTCTCTTTTCTATTATATTATTTAAGCAACCAATCTTCCTTTCTCATAATTCATTCAAATTTTTAAACTCTACTATTTTTTTAAATTTATTTTTATTATTTAATTAAATTTAAAACGACCCACTATTTTTTAAAGAGAATTTGAAACAACATATTTCCATATTCATTTGAAATGATATTTCTCTAAAAGCGTGAAGCGGAGTCTCTGTATTAATCCAATATTTTAATTTTGTAGTGTTCACTTACAATTACTTTAAGGTAGAAATTTGCAGTCAATGAAATTAATAACTGAGAGCATTAAATAAAAATTTAGTTAAATTAATTAAATTATTTAACGGTTTTTAATTATCAATTTTACGTAAATTTAACTGCATTTAAATTTTCACCTTATTTAAAACAGAATAATGGACGGTTTTAAATCTAATTTATAGGAATTAAAAAAATGAGAAATTTAAATAAGTGATGGAAGAAGTTATTAAATTAAAAAATTTGAAATTTAAATAAATTTAAATAAAATTTTTATGTATTCTTCTAAATATTAAAAATTTAAATACACGTATTTTTTGTACTGGTTACAAATTTAAAAATAAATTTAAATAAAATTTATATGTATTCTTTTAAATATTAAATTTTAGATTATTGTAATGGTTTTTTTTATAATAATACACATATCACTATAAACGAGATATGTATATTTTTTTAAATTCTAAATATCTCGTTTGCAAATGAGGTACGTGCAAATTAAAGCAAAACTCGGCTTATTTCGTTTAATTTACATAACGTTAATATCAAAATAATAGTTTACAAGTATATTTAATTTTTTAGATGATTATACATCTTAAATTTTAAATTATTTATATATTAATA
>NC_029772.3:100393379-100407281 GCF_000817695.3 Arachis duranensis | reverse complement strand
TATTAGCTAAACTTATTTTTAATATTTTCATGTTTGTTATCTTTAAATTTAATGACTTTATAAATCAAACACCGATCTAAATGTGCAGTAATTATTTTCTTAATAAATTTATGGTTTAATTATTCTGTTGGTCCTTATAGTTTCACCAAATTTTTAATTAGGTCTTTATATTTTTTTTCTTTTCAATTAGATCTCTACATTGCTTTAATTTTATAATTAAGTCCTTCCTAGTATAAAAAATATTAGAGTTAACTTAATATTTTTTCACAAATTGAAAGTATTTATAATTAAAAACTTAATTAAATCTTTGACCGCATGTATTTTGGTAAAAATATTATGTTAATTTTAACATTTTTAACATGAAAAGGACGTAATTATAAAATTAAAAATAATGTAGAGACTCAATTGAAAAAAAAAAGTATAAAGACCTAATAAAAAATTTGATAAAATTATAAGAACCAACAGAATAATTAAACTTATTAATTATTTATGGATTTAGTTAACATGACATACGATATAATTATTAATTAAAAAAGTCTTCATAAAAATGATGCACAAAGTTTAAATTTTTAATGTATTTATTATATATTCGTTAAAGTAAATACTTAAAAAAAGTATTACTAGTAATTTTAACTTATGTCCAAATACGTGTTTATTAAATCCTTTGTTTATTACCAAAATAATAGTGTTAGTGGGCCAACAACGAATATTTGGGAAGGAATGAATAATAAAAGAAAAAGTATATGAAACTAAAAAGTTATCAGTCAAAAATCAAACAAAATCACATTAATTTATATTAATAATTAATTTTAATTTTTTTAAATTTAAAATTTAAAATTGATTAAATAAACTTAATTAAAATCTATAAAAATCTTCTTCTTCTCTCTCATATTAACCTATCTACCTCCAACAATTACAGATCTCTTTTTTACCGTCAGGCCTTCTTTACCTCTTTACCGCACCCACTCCTTTTCTATCACCGACATCTGGCTCATCAAATTCGTCATTGTTAACAAACAACAAAATTAAAACAGCTAGGAGGAGAAGGAAAGTCTGATCTTACCGGAAAAGGAGCGTCCGAATCGTTGTAACTCCCTGCAATCTTATAATAATCCATGGGATTTATGGCTGCAGCAACGACCTTGATTAGTATCTGATCTGCTTTGAGTTCAGGAACAGGAATACTAGGGTGGAATTTCAGAACAACGTTTGATTTGCCATGGTCAGAATAGGTCCAAGCTTTCATGTGAGTTGGTATTGCTGATGCAGCAGCCATGGTTTTTGTGATTAGAATGCTCAACTATGTTGCTTTAATTTTGAAATATTAGGTGTCGTTTTGATAATTAAAGAGACTATAAACTACATAATTACAGAAATATAAAAAAAATATTCATTTAATATGAAAAAAAACACATCCTAATATTAATAAACAAAATATTCAGTTATATTTTAGCAAAAATAATTAAATATCTATAAAATTTAAAAAAAATATAAAATTTTTAAATAAATAAAAACATTCACATTTGTAATACAAAAAAATTCAAAAAATATATAAAAGAATATCCATTTAGTATAAAAAAAATATTCTGATACTTAGCAAAAGAAACATCCATATATATTAATTTGTAGAGATTTTAGATTCACCCAAAATTATTTGGCTGATTTTTTGTTAATACCCTTTTAGTTTTCTAGCATTACTCATAATAAAAATAAAGTTTGTGAATCATTTGGAAAGAAATGATACTTGTTGGCAAGATGACGACTAAATTTAATTAAAATTATTGGTCATTCAGAGTTTTCTTTTAGCTATTATTCAACCAACAAATATCATTTCTTCCTAAGTGACTCACAAATCTTATTTTTGTTGTTCATTCCTTTCTAAATGCTGGTTGTTTATTAACTCTCTTAGCACTGCTATTAAGTTATTATTCTTCTTTTTTATTTTCCAAAGGCATTAATAATTTTTATTGCATTGACCAAAATGAATAAGATACAATAGGTGGTCCCAATATGCCTTATTTTTCCATTCTTCTACTACAATATTATTAACAAATTCGTTTTAGCACCAACTTTTTTGAAATTTGAAACGTTTTTTTCCCTTGACAATACCGAATTTGAATATAATAGTAGTGGTCTATAATAAAATTTAAAGTTCTCAAGGTGTGTGATTGTATCCACATCATATTTTTGTCGAAGTGTGACTAAGATTAATCCCTTGTCAATTTTCTTTGACTGATCTCTACTGATTGCTCTTATTCCATCATGTAAATTTGTCTCCCACATAATTTATATCTATGAGATCTTTTCTACTGATAAAATTGTAGAATTACTAAATCGATTGAAGAGTCTTATCTCTGCTATCTTCTTTTTATCTACTGAAAGTATGACATTAAAATCATCTATAATAAAATACTTATCACCCATGCTGCGTATTAAATCAAGTAGAGTTTCATACTATTCATTTCTGTTTTTTTTTTCATCTAATACTGTGATCTAAATATAAAACTTACTACTGCTTTTTACTTTCACATTAGTACTATCTTTTCATGCTAAGGCTAGTCCATCAGTTAACCCTCTCAGTTCTATATAATACACATAATCATAACCACATTTCTATATTTTTCTGTCCACATACAAGGTTTGGCTTTTCGTTTCGTAAGGAAAAACCACTTCGGGGAGTGAGATTTTCTAATCCCTTATATAATGTATGTAAATTCCGTATAATTAGTGAATAATTAATCAATAAATTAATTAGAATTAGAAAATTAAATTTTATTAATCCAATGGGGGTAGAAATATTAAAAATACAAATTTCAACATTAACTTTAAAGATTTTGACCTAAAATTAGGTCGAATGGACCAAATTAATTGAATCGGACCTAAACTGGGCCTAAGGCCCAACCAACTGATCAACACTTAAGAGCATGAGTTCTTCTTCTTTCCCAAATCAAAGGGAAACACGCTAAAACACTTGGGGCAAGGGCAAGAACACCAAACCCTCACTAAAATATTCAATTTGTCCTAACTTCCAATTTCAAGCTCCGATTGTCGCACCATTTGCGACTGTGCGTCAACCGCGTTAAGCTCTACAAAGTCCACTAACCAATTTGGTAAGAAAATTTCAAATCTATTCTCAGCCTCTCTTCTTCCCAATTTTCGAAAATTGAATTATGGGTATTGAGATTTATGGTTGTTTTGGTGCTTTAGGATCAAATTAATTTCGGAAAATTAGCGGGTTTTGTTCAATTGGAGCATAAGCAAGGTACCTTGTAAATTCTTTGACTATATGAGTTTGGGTATTGAGTTTGAGTATATGGATATAATAACATGTATTAGGTAGTGTATATGTGAATTTGGAACACATTTGAGGAGGTTGGAAGTTTGAATTAAGCTTGGGTGCTAAAATCTTAGCGGTGGAGGCTTGAGATTTTGCTAAATTGATGAGGTCTCTTTGATTTAGGGAGGAATTGACCAATGTATGGTTTTGGTTTCTCGTAGATAATATATAGTGTATCGTGAAAACTTAGGCTAGACGACCTAAAATAAGTTGAATTATGTATTCGGTGCATATCTAGTGGTTTTAGTTAATGTAATATGTGTTGATATGAATGTGGTTGATGGTTGATGAAATGATGATTTTGATGAATGATAATGATACATTGATGATTTCATAAAAAGTTGTATTGAATATGAATTGTTGGGTTGAACTTGATGAAATTGAGTATTGGTGTGTCAAGGAGTGAATGAGGAGTGTTGAGATATAGTTTGGGTTGTTTCGATCTTGTTTAAGAGCTTGGCATGTTGGTATTGAATTGTGAAATTGGTAAACATAGAGGTTTGTGATTTTGAAGAAAAATTTTATTTTGGACCGAACTTTGGCGGGCCAAAACTCGACTTCCAGACTCCCAAACTTTTTTAAACATGATTTAAATAAAAATTGGCTTCGTGAAGTTTACGTTGTTTGAAGACGGATTAAAAATAATTTTTAACAAAAGAGTTTTGCGCGTTGAAAGTTTGGTGTATAAAAGTATTTTTTGCAGAACTTAACAGCTTTTTACCATTTTTAAGGGGGCATGCGTACGCAAGTGCACACGCGACGCAGGCGTTTAGTTTTGTCCAGACGTTCCCACGTATGCGGCCGTGTACGTGCGTATGCAAGAGGTAATTTTTCAAGCCCACGTACGCGGGCAAGTGCCACGCAACGTGGGATATATTTGCTATTTGAGGGGGTCGCGTACGCGGACGATGGTCGCGTACGCGAGTTGGATAAATTACAACCCCGAGTACGCGAGACCCTATTTTTGGGAAAGAGGAGATTTCTTGTGATTTAAACCATTTTCCAACTTCCAAATCTCTATAGTTACCTTCTAAGGTCCTAAATTAAGTTCCTAATTATAGGGAGAGGAGTAACTTTGGAGGAGAAGTCAACTTGACAATGAAGAAATATTTTAAAATGATGATGTGTGGTTGGAGAAGTGTCGAAATGATGATGATGTTTTGTATCATGATGAAAATTGATAATGAATGATTAATATTGAATTATTATTTGGCTTTTGCACATCCACTTATCTGAGACACGAGTTTTTCTGAGTAGATGCAGTGGCTAGCCACCACTCGCTCCAGGTTGAGACTCGATACTCTGTTAACTCTACATTGCAAGATGTGGCCGGAAACTTTAACTCCTCGGAAATTCCCTCAATGAGCTTAATTTGATAAATGATTGAGAAATAGTTATGAATGGACTCTTGGGGATGCATGCACGAAGGATTGTCTAGGGTTAGCTACCGGACATGTCGGGTTTGGCTTTATAACCAACAGATGAGACTCATCAGCCATAAGACAGGCATACATCATATGCATGTATTTTTTTGTTTAATTGTGTATTATTTGGGTTTGCCTTTGTTATCACTATGCTTATTTGCTATACTTACTACTTGCTGTATTTGTATCATACTTGTGTTTTCTTTGTCTCTATTATTTGTCTGTGCAACTGAGATGCCCCTTGTCTGGTCGAGGAATGACGAGGACATTTCCACCGGAGTTTTGGAGGATTGGAGGAAAGGGAGAAGTGATGGATCAAGTTAGAATTTAAGAGCCTTTGACAACTTACCTTGCTTATGGTTTTCAATTATAGCTTTAAGTTTTAAATCTATGTGTCGGAGTTCTAGGATCGCCTCTAACTTTTCCAAGATCTTATATATTATGTACATTGGCACCATTATTATGCTGAGAACCTCCAGTTCTCATCCTATACATATGTTATATTTTTCAGATGCAGGTCAATAGGCACCTTGTTAGGCGTCTGGAGTTTCTTGTCACAAGCGGAGTTGGGATATTGTTTTTTGGGATTTGTTATGTATATGTATATATATGTATAGACTTCTCCTTAGAGTAAATAATGTAAACCACTCCACATATTATCCTAATTCAAAAATCTCATTCAGTTATTTCACAAAAACAACCATCCAAACCCTAATTACAAACTGTTTATACCCCAAATTCTTCTTCCTCCCAAAATGGCACCCACCCCTGACCTTCTTCACTAACCATCCAACCCCAGTCTACCCGCTTCTCTTGCGCGCGTGTGTCTCCGTCATTGGCAGCCAACAGCTCGGACGGGCGTCTCCTTCCCGTTGCGGGTCTCTGTGTCATCCGCCGGTAGCTTGCATCGAGACAGGCCTTCCTCATTCTATTCGCGTGTCCCTGGTACCTGGCTCGCTACTTTCTCTCGCGCCGGTAAGCAGCCTATGGCTCACGTCCTACCACCGCCGCCCTAGCTTCCCAATTCGTCGCACTCGTGACAAAAAAACAACCAGCTACGTATAGAGATGAATATCCGACTTTTACGAACAAAAAATAATCATCCAATTACTCATGAAAGCAACCATCTGTCCCCTGTATGTCGCAGATGAAGACGCTGGGACGGAAAAACCCGCTGGCTGCTGGGGGTGCTGCACGGCCGGCGTGTTGGGGGGCTATGCAAATGAGGCAAAGTGCATGATGGTGCTGTTCGGACGTACGCGGTGTATAGGGTAGCATCGGCCGGTGCTTTGGGCAGCGGCAGCTGATGTTGCTGGTGGTGACGAACCGGTTAAAAGGAAAGAGACTGGGAGAGAAGAACGTATCTGAAGAAGTCACATCACATGCGGAAAGGGGGTTCGCAGTATACGTAACTGCCACTGTTGCAAATCTTTTTTTTAATTCAAAATGGAAAATTATTAAAAATTAATTAACTTAATTATCATTTGATCTTAATTTCTTTTTTACCTTTATTGTACACATTGTACACTAAACTCATTGTCTCCCTGTACTCTCTCTTTCTCTCTCTCTATATGTATGTATGTATGTATGTATATATGTATGTATGTATATGATATTCTCCGGCTGGCCTTGGCTTCGCAGATTGAATCCGAAACTCGATATTTTGTATCTTTGACACTCCGATCTTATTGTATGTATATGTCCTTCTTTTCTTCGTCTGCAAGTTTATGTTACGTGAGCGTTGTGCTTTTCTTTTCACGATTTTGTTTAAACTTTCTTTCAAGATTCTTTGATTATTAAATTCTTTCAACTACTATTATGTATATATATTTTTTTAGAGATCGTAATATTATATCACCTCTATTTTACAGCTTAAGTGTAAAATTTTGTGTGATAGAATATTACAATGTGAATTATCAGAAATTTTCCTAAACCCCACCAGTTTCACATTAGCATTTTCATGGCTCGTGGGATGCCTTTTGTAGATAGTCACCTTCTTCCCATTCATTATTAAAACTCACAATCATTCTCCTTTCTTCGTCTTTCCCCTTTACCTCCATGTCTCCTTGTCTCCTTTTTATTTTAGTTATCGGCAACAACTTATACCATTCTTTTTTGCTAATGGCTTCAACTTTCTTCTTTTTCTACTTCCACTTCCTTTACACTTTCCACTGTCCACACTACACAAACTCAACTCGTCTACCCCTTTCCCTCTTTTTCTCTATTCCATACTTCTCTATGGTTGAAAGTGAAAGGTAATTTGATGTAGTGAATATTTGAAATTAGTAAGTATTTTGGTTTGTGTTTAAATGGTAGTTACTATTTTCGGATTGGGTTGAGGGTTTTGATGAAAGGTTATTATTGGATGTAGGGATAATGGAGTATTTTGGATATTGTTTGGTGGTTCTATAGTGAGGTAAAGTGCTTTTGATTAGGTTGATGTTGCTAATCTAAGACTGAGAACTATTAGTAAAATAACTGGGGTTGGTTTCTTCTTTGTATTCTCCTTTCGTTCTTTCATGATTAAAGTTATGGTTCTCCATCCATCCAATTTGGTTTGCTTTTAGATTTGTCCTCCATTTTATCTCCATCTGTTGTTGTTGTGTTAACTCTTCTACGTATTTACTGCAATTTCTTGACTCATGGCCTATGAATTCACAGTAAATGCAGTATTGACATAGTCCTTCATATTGCAGAAAAATCTCAGAAACAGATTTGTTGGGGCTAGCTATTTTGATGGTTTTTCATCACACCTACCAACATCAATCACTTCTCCCAATCTTTCACCAATCTTCTTGGCTGTCTCTTCTGTTTTATAGTATTCGGGCATATTCCACATTTGTACCCAAATAGAAATTCTGGTGTAATCCCCTTCTTCAATTTTTGTCTAAGGACTCCATCTCTTCATGTGTATCATGAGCTGTTTGAAGAGTCATAGAGAACTCCGTTCCACTCTAATCACATAAGCCTTTTTACCAAAAAAGAACTGAAATATATTATTCTCATGCGCCTTGATTCTAAACTCTTCAGGTTGGTTCCAGATCGCATTGAAAGCTGCTACCTCTATGGTTCCCATGTTAAAATTTCTATCTACCATTAATCTACTAATAAGACTCCTTGAGCAATCATTCACACCAGATCGAATGTCCTCCTCCTCTAAAACCACCACCTCCTCCTCCTAAATACAAGATCCTTCATGAATTTGATTAAACTTTCTATTTCGACTTCCCTGAACCTCCCTTTCTTTCATGTTTTTGTTTCTAGATGACACACTGCTATTGAAAATCTCGCTTTTTCACTTAAAATTTGGTGACTCTTGCTGAAACTCGGATGCTCTCGCACACAATGATGAAGAATGACACTAAATCCTATTAGGGTACACATATAATATAAATTTTTATTCTTCATGCAGCATTAAATAAAATTTACTTATATGATATGATACTTCAAACAACCCATGCACGCATTGTGCATCAAGTAGTACACGCCAAAAATATATACATTTTCATGTCATATAGGTAGCAGTACTTTAAAATTGTTTGTAAAACACAATATAGATTATAGAGTTAGCTAGCAGGAGCCGAAGATAGACATAAAGATATAATAACTACGTATTGTTATTCCTAACAGTCTTTAATATTTATACATGATGAGACCTAAAAAAAAAAGGCACTCTATTTCTATGTTAGCTATGAATAAATTAAATGAATTATGTACCGTCAATATTATCTATATGTATTTTTGTCTCATTATAATCAATTTATTTCTAAATACTAAAATAGGGACCCTAATAGAGAGAGGCTAAAGTCTCAATTGCAGTTTCTGTTTGTGTTGGCGATGGTGTGCTAATTTAGGTCTAGCTGCGCCGGCCTGCGCCTAAGAAGACTCCATTAATTTAACTTCCTCTCATTCCTTTAATTTTTCATGGAATATACTAATTATACAAATAATGTAACGTGCATAATGTACCAAAAGAAAAATAATGCACATAATAATTGACTTAAAAAGCTAAGGTTTGTAAAGTGTGCTCCCTTAAGAAAAAACACATAATAATTAATCTATATGCTTAAATTGAATTATTCCAAGTTCAATAAATTTTTTAACGTTATTAACTTCAAAAGGAAAAAAAACGCATAATGTAATCTTTTTTGTAGTTTATATTCATCATAATTTAGCTAGATGTGTTGCTTTAAAGATGGTTTTTTTACAAAAAATGATTTTTAATGTTGAATCTTTTTGAAATTTCTAATTAATTTTACAATTTAAGATTATATTCATAAAAATTTTAATACTTAACCATGAGAGTAACTTAATAATGATAATAATTTGATATCATCATTTAGAGTGTAAATATTTAATTTATAGGTGGGTGGTCTAACAATGTTAAATTGGATAAACTCTAATATTATATTAAAAATTAAGATTGAATGAGTCTAATTAGGGGTGAGAAAAGGTACGGCGGTCTGTCAGGGATCTGCAGTTTGGCCTGATTTAGCATGTTTATTATAAATAGACACAGATTTATATTTTTATAAAAATCTTAATATGTTAATAGGCCAGGTCTAAATTTACTAATTAACCTATATATAATTTTTTATTATTAACAAAATGTTAAAATATTTTAAATTTATTATATTTTATTATAAATACTTTTGTATATTTTAAATACTTTTAAATTATGAGATAGAACTGACGACTTCTCGTCAATTGCGAGTAGTGCCAACTTCTCACTACTTGCGAGATGCACTCGTCAGTCGTCACCACTCCCGTGTCTAACCCCTATTAACCCCACTCACTTGCATAACATCGAGAAAGACACAATATAAAAAATAATTTATGGGTTTTAAGAGGATTATCATTAAGTAATTTAGGTGCATTCTAGATTTAGTTTTGGTGCATTCTGGATTTAAATAAGGTGCACTTTTGGTCTGAGCTTGTTTTCGGAATGCACCTCAATTAACTCTGAAATTAAAATAAAAATACACCGAAATTTCTTAACAATAACACATTAATTTCTTAGTTTTTACACTAAAATTTTGCTACAAATGCACAAAAATATTTTTTTAATGCTTCGTTTTTTCTTTTTCTTCTTTTTTTCTTATTTCTTTTTTTAGTTGAATGAATTTAAATTCATCATCTTCCAAGTAATTTTGTAACATTACGTATTTTTTTGTTTGATTTTTTTTTTGTTTTTATTCTTGTTAAGAGAATAAAACAAGAAGAAACTTGAGAAAGTGTAACAAGAAGAAAAAGAGGAATAAAAAAAGAAAAGATGATGATGATGAAAAAGAAGAAGAAACAACAAAAGATGAAGAGGAGGAAGAAAAAGAATTTTTAATTATGCACAATTTATCAGAATAAAAATACACAAAAATTTCTTAACAATATCACATAAATTTCTTAGTTTTTACACCGAAATTTAGCTACAAACTATAATTAACTCAGAAATGCACCAAAATTACTTAATAATTGTGGCACACAAACTCTGTTTGAAAAGAACACATAAAAATGACTGAATAAAAAAAAACACATCAAAGTCAATTTTGGATCAGGCAACATTATGAATATAGCAAAATTTCTACGATAACGATAATAATAACAATGATAACGATAAAAACGATACGTATAAGAAGAAGACGACAATGACTATAACATGATGATGAAGATGATGGAGGAGAAGGAGGAAAAGAAAGGGGAAGAACCAAGTCCAATTAAAAAAGAAGAAGGAGGAAGAGGAGGGGGAGGGATGTTGGTGACGATCATAACGGAAAAGAAAAATAACGAAAAATAAGAAGAATGTGTTGTGTGCACGCGTAATTGTAAATGACTTAGTTAGACTTATTTGATTAAATGACTTGTATTTAGAGATTAGTTTTTTTATTAATACCTACTCGACATTTTAATCACTAAGTATTAAAATTTAAATTCTAAAATTTATCCTAATAATTAAAAATAAGATGTTGTCAAGTGTTGATCAATATTTTTATTTTTTATATAGTGTAAAAATATAACACAATAAATATAAAAAATTTTATATTTATTTTTTGTTAGAATATTTGTTTTCTGGTTGGTAGAATATTTTTCTTTTTATAAGAATGTGTTTTGTCAATGAGACCTGCCAAATATTGTATGAGGTAATAAGTTAGGCCTTTCTCAAAAATAATCCAATCCTATTAGAAGAGGCCCATTATTCTTGAAAATAAATCCATGATTTTCAAACTCATAAAAAAGAACACCAAGAAATAAATAAAGAAAATCAATAAATTACCTCATCACCAAAAAGAAAAAACACTCACTACCTCTGCAGAAATTTTGGAAGCCTCTAGAAAAAAAAAAATAAAGGCAAATTTGAGAGAAATTTCAGAGGAGCTCCATCTTCTAATTCTTCTTTTCCTCTTTCTCTCCGCTTTAGTACGTGTGTTTCTTCAGTTTCATTTGCCAATAATTAACATCAAATCTTTTTTTTTTCTATAACAAGAAGAAACAATATTTTGTGTCTACTTTATTTAATTTTAATAATTAATCACATGAGTATCTTAGCTAAAACAAAACTCACCATATGCAATTAGTCTCTATAATGTGGTTTACAAAGTTATAACAAAAGTCCTGGTCAATAGACTTCGTCCCCATCTCAAAGAGATTATTGGGCCCCTTCAAGGAGGGTTTATCCCGGGGAGAGGAACCCCAGACAACATCATTGTAGCACAAGAGGTTCTCCATTTCATGAAGAAGACAAAGTCAAAGAAAAGCACCATGGCCTTTAAGATTGATCTGGAGAAAGCGTACGATAGAGTGGATTGGAAATTTCTAAAACAAACCCTGGTGAGTTTTGGCTTTTCTCCTCCGACAGTCAATCTGATTATGTGTTGTGTCACTGCTTCTTCGCTGTCTATCCTCTGGAATGGGGATAGATTAAATAGCTTCACTTCGAGCAGGGGTCTTAGGCAAGGAGATCATATATCACTGTATCTGTTTGTGTTGTGTATGGAGAGATTGTCTTGTTCTATTAATCAGCAAATTGATAAGGGCTTGTGGAAGCCGGTTGCGGTTTCTAGAAGGGGTCCAAGAATTTCTCATTTGATGTTTGTCGATAATTTACTTCTTTTCTGTAAAGCTGAAAAATAGCAAGTTCAAACTGTAATGGTAACTTTGAAAAATTTATGCAGAGCCTCTGAGATGAAGGTTAATGTGGAGAAATCTAAAGCGCTATGCTCTAGGAATGTTTCAGGGACAAGAAAAGAGATTTTCACTAGAGTCTCCTCCATCATATTCGTCCAGAACTTGGGCAAGTATTTAGGGGTGCACCTTAATCACTCTCGGGTGACATGCGCAACTTTCAACGATGTTCTGGACAAGATTCGGGGAAGGCTAGTCAGCTGGAAAGGAAGATTGCTTAATAAGGCAGGTAGACTCTATTTGCTCAACTCGGTAGTGATTGCGATTCCTACTTATCACATGCAAGTATCTCTCTTCCCTAAAGGGGTAACTAATAAGATAGAATCCATGATGCGAAACTTTCTATGGAAGGGTCAAGCTGATGGTAGAGGCCTGAATCTAGTTAACTGGAAAGTGTTGGTCACCCCTAAAAAGTTTGGTGGTCTGGGAATTATAAATCCTTTTTGTGCTAATATTGCTCTTCTTAGAAAACTAGTTTGGCAGCTTTTTCACTATCCCAATAAGCTATGGGTTCAACTGTTGACGGAGAAATACCATTCTTCTAAGGATGATTGTCTTAGTCGGTCTCGAGAAAGGGGATCTTATGTTTGGAAGAGTATATGTCGAGTTTGGGATATCCTGAAGGAAGGTTTTATTTGGTGCATTGGGGATTTGGAACAAAACTTTTGGTTTTCTAAATGGAGAAGAGATGGGTGACTATGTAAGAAGATGGATTATGTTCACATTTCTGATTGGGATCTTAGGATCTTGGACCTTTGGTCATCTGGACGGTGGAATCTTGAGAATATCTATTCTCCTCTAAATCAGTCTCTGCAGAGCAACATTAACTCTTACAACCCAGATGTTCAAGCTGGTTCAGAGATCGGTTGGTGTTGGACTGGTGCAGCTTCAAAGGTTTATGATGCTCATAGTGGTTATTTGTGGCTCAGTAAGAAGATGTTTAGTTGGGAGGATAGGGGTAATTGGCTTTGGCTTTGGCGTCAACATGTTCCGGAAAAGCACAAATTTTTGGCCTGGCTATGTCTTTGGGAGGCTCTTCCTACTGCTGCATTTCGTTTTAGGAGGGGCATTTCGCACACGGATAGCTGTCCGCGGTGTTTCTCAGGTCAGGAATCGGTATTACATTGTATTCGGGATTGTCCAAAAGCCCAACTTGTTTGGCAAGCTTTAGGGATCTCCGATTAACCAATGGATTTGATGAGTTGGTTCTTACATAATAGCAAACAGCGCCCCTTTAGATTCTTTTCTGGTCTCTGGTGGATTTGGCGTTCGAGGAATAACGAGATCTTTCATCCTCACGAGCATTGGACCACAGACAAGGTGATTGGTATGGCCTTGTTCTTGGAAAAGGAGCTCCAAAATATTTTTGAGTTGCAACGACTGTCTATCCCCTCAACCATTAGTGGCTCTTGGATTCCCCTCAGTGGGTACCTTTAAGATTAATTGTGATGCTAGCTATCCTGGCAGTGGTGCTCGAGTTGGTTTTGCTTGTGTTAGCAGATATTGGAAGGGAAGGTGGCAACGAGACTGTCTGGGAACAATTGAGAGTCGTAGCATTTTGCAAGGAGAGTTGTTTGCTATTTGGAGAGGCTTTCTTTTAGCATGGGATTCGGAACAAAAAGACATTATATGTGAGACAGATTGTGTGGAGGCTTTTACTATTGTCAATAAGTTACAAGATTGCTCTGAGTTTATTGATCCTTTGGTGTTAAAAATTCGAGATATGATGTCTTGGAAATGGTGTGCTGATCTTCAGTTGATCTTGAAAGATGCAAATACAGTAGCAGACTGGTGGACGAAATTGTGACCCTCTTTGTATTTGCATGAGATTTATTTAATGGCTATTGATTATGTGTGGACACAACTCCGTTCATCTTAACCAGAAAGTGTACTGGGTCGTCCAAGTAATACCTTACGTGAGTAAGGGTCGATCCCACAGAGATTGTTGGTATGAAGCAAGCTATG